>NC_056744.1:148554587-148572087 GCF_019279795.1 Protopterus annectens | reverse complement strand
ATTTAATTACAGCATTCAGTCTTCTTGGGTAAGAGTCTATCAGCATGGCACATCTTGACTTGGCAATATTTACCCATTCTTCCTTGCAAAAGCACTCCAAATCTGTCAGATTGCGAGGGCATCTCTTGTGCACAGCCTTCAGGTCACCCCACAGATTTTCTATTGGATTTAGGTCTGGGCTATGGCTGGGCTATTCCAAATTTCAATTTTCTTCTGGTGAAGCCATTCTTTTGTTGATTTGGATGTATGGTTGGGGTCATTGCTGTGCTGAATGGTGAAATTCCTCCATCTTCAGCTTTTTAGCAGATGCCTGAAGGTTTTGGGCCAAAAGTGACTAGTATTTGGAACTGTTCATAATTCCCTCCACCTTGACTAAAGCCCTAGTTCCAGCTAAAGAAAAGCAACCCCAAAGCATGATACTGCCACCACCATGCTTCACCGTGGGGATAGTGGTTTTTTGGTGATGTGAAGTGTTGTTTTTGTGCCAAACATACCTTTTGGAATTGTGGCCAAAAAGTTCAACCTTGGTCCCATCAAACCATAACACATTTTTCCACATATTTTTGGGAGACTTGATGTATTGTTTTGCAAATTTTAGCCGGGCCTGGATGTTTTTCTGTGTAAGAAAAGGCTTCTGTCTTGCAACCCTACTCCATAGTCCAGACATATGGAGAATATGGGAGGTTGTTGTCACATGTAGTACACAACCAGCACTTGACAGAGATTCCTGCAGCTCCTTTAGTGTTGCTGTTGGTCTCTTGGCAGCATGCCTGACTAGTTTTCGTCTGGTCTTTTCATCAATTTTGGAGGGCCATCCAGTTCTTTACGTCACTGTTGTCCCATATATTCTCCACTTTTTGATGACTGTCTTCACTGTGTTCCATGGTATATCCAGTGCTGTGGAAAATTTTTTGTACCCTTCTGCTGACTGATACCTTTCAACAATGATATCCCTTTGATGCTTTGTAAGCTCTCTGCATACCATGGCTTTTGCTATAGCAGGCAACTGAGTAAATGTCAGGAAAATCCTGCTAGGACAGTTTAACTTTATTTGCAGTTAATCAGAGACTCATTAATTGATGGCAGGTGTGTACCCAAGAAGACTGAATGCTGTAATTAAATCAAAAGGTGCTTCAAGAAAGTATTAGTTTTAGGGTGTGCACACTTATGCAACCAGCATATTGTACATTTTTTATTTTATATTTTTCCCCTAACAGATTTGTTTTTTATTTGAATTGTACAGGTTATAGGTTACATTAAAGGTGGGAAAAGTTTTGAAATGATTTATTGCGGTCTCATTTTTTATGTCACAAAAACCTGGCATTTTAACAGGGGTGTGTAAACCTTTTATATCCACTGTACATGGTATTTTTACCTCATGGTCAACTCTGCACTATCCTTTCAATATGTAAGTCATATAAACAGCATTATTTATGAACTGCACGTTTGCACATGCTATACCTCACATAAACAGTGATTCATGCATAGGGATTTTTTTTCAGAATAAGGAGGATATTTGTTTAAAACCTGGGAACACTTATAATGTGCCCTGATTGGTGAAAACTGCAGCATTGTTTAAACTGATGTTAAAAGCAGTAGCAAACAGATGAATTTAAACACAGCCATTAATGTATCAGAGCAGGTGGACTCCACATAAGTACAGTATAGCAAAAACACATACAGTGCATTACATTATTAACAAAGCTTTTACATACTGAAGTAATCCGTCTGTGCTACTGTTTTACACTGAGCACATCTGAACAGACAGGAAGAGGAAGCTTGTTTGCTATACTCTGTAATGGGATGGCAACACAGAACTATTCTGTGCTAACTGCTATAATCAGGGGCTGCATTAAGCAGCACATACTGATTGCAGAAAATGTACTGCATTGACAGAAACCTGTGCTGTAATGTTTATTTACCTTCTTCTAACTGCAAAATGCTCAGTGAAAGTAACACTGCTTTGCGTAATAGTTGTTGCAAAAGGGGACAGGAAAGCATCCTTCCAATTGCAGCTGTGATGACTAGAATGTTCAGTCTGTCTGGTAGCATTTAGCATTAAGAGGTATCACGCCAGGATAATAGTTTAGAATTCAGCTTTTTATATATTTCAAAACAGGCAATCCATCCCTAAGGCAGGATTTACTAGAAGGCTATAGTGGCTGAAATCAATTTCCTGTCTTTTGCTCTCTGCACTGTAGCCTCAGAGAACTAGTTTATGTCTAAAAGGAGAAATATTATAGCAATAACCCACACGTGGGTGTGGGTAATGCTGGATTTACCCACAGTTGGCATGGTTTAGTCATGAGGGTGAAGCCCGATTGGCCAAACAAAGCCAACCGTGGGTAAATCCAGCTTTACCCACACCCAGAAGTGGGTTATTGCTATTATACAATGACATTATTTAAGAAAAAAAATAATTACTTTTCTTAAATAATGGCATTGTATAATGCCTCCTTGCTGCCCTTCCGCAGCTGTCTGGTATTCTGCGGCAATTCTGATGTACTGCGCATGCATATGCCTATGCAGTACATCAGAACTGTGGGCAAAAGCAACGGAGAAAGCAAGATCTCTGTTGCTTTTTACTGTTTCGCTATGTTAAATGGGTTTAACAGAGACACAGCTTTAAAAAAAAGCAACAGAGAATCTACGTTGCTTATTTTAAAGCTGTCTCGCGATGTTAAACCCATTTAACATAGCGAGACAGTTTTGAAAAAAGCAACGGAGAAAGCAAGAACTTCGTTGCTTTTTACAAACTGTTTTTCTATGTTAAATGGGTTTAACATAGTGAGACAGCTTTAAAATAAGCAACAGAGATTCTCTGTTGCTTATTTTAAAGCTGTCTCGCTATGTTAAACTCCTTTAGCCTAGCGAGACAGGTTTAAAAAAGCTTATACTAATGGAAAAGCAAGATGTCCATTGATACTAAGTCCGTGGCCGCACTAGACCTTTTTTCCAGTATAGTAAGTTTTTATTAACGGCACGCTGACCAATCAGCATGCACGTTTTGGAATATTAATGTGGTCATGGTATAATACATTTGTTTCAATGGAACTAGAAGGAACATAGCAGGCAGCAGTGGACCTTTGATCCTTGGATTGTAATGATGATGATGATGATGATGATGATGAATATATAAACTTGATATCCATAAATAAAATAATAGTATCACAATGGCTGTAAGTCTATCTGTATGTCTTGATAAGAGACTAATTGTTACTTGACAGTTTTCTGAAGTGATCTTGTATTTTTGTCTTTGTGAACATTTAGGGTAGGGAAAACATACATTAGTGAAAAATGTATAAACAGCTTTTATGTTCTCTGCAGTGTAAATTGATTTTGTGAGGCAATATTTAGTCAGTTAGATATATTTGTTAACTAGGGTAGTTTCACTGATCCACAAAGACAGTACAGTTGTGTAAAATCTTACAATAACAGTAGATTTCCTTGCCTTTACTGCTGCAGTATTCCTTACAAATGGGATTCACTGCTGTGAAGCCCACTGTCAGGCCAGTTTACCAGTCTAGCATTTCTTTAAGGTATGCTGAACATCTCCTGCATACTTCTTCCATAGGGAAGGGCATAAAGGTGACGTTCAGGCGTACCATCCTCAGAACTGATTGCCTCTAGGAACAGCAGTCCAAGGAAAACCAAGGAGAACCTGCACATCCAGGAAAGAAAAAAGACCAGGGGGATGCAAGGATGGAGTGAATACTGCAGCCGTGAAGGCAAGGGCATCTACCATTATGGTAAGATTTTACACAGCTGTACTATGTCCTTCCATTCACTGCTGCAGTATTCCTTACAAATGGGAGAGTGCCAAAGCTCAAGAAGAAACTTGGGAGGAGGAAGCAACAGAGCCCTCCAAGAAGCCATGAAGAATGGACGCAGCAAAACCAGCTCTAGCTCTGGAGATACCATCCAACTGGTAATGTTTGGTAAAGGTATGCACAGAAGTCCAGGTAGCAGCTTAAAGAATAGAATTAGCATCTAAGCCTTTGAAAAAAGCACCAGAATAAGCCACAGTTCTAGTGGAATGAGCCTTTACAGAAGGAAGGCTCTTGCCATGAAAAATGTAACAAAAAGAAATAGCCTTTGAAATCCAAGTGGAAATAGTTTGCTTGGAAACAGCCAAACCTAAAGACCTAAGATGAAAGGAAACAAACTGGTCAGATTTTCTGATAGCTTTAGTTTTATTCAAATAAAATCTGAGTTGTCTATGCACATCTAAGGTATGCAGCACCCTCTCACTGTCAGATTGCGGAGAGAGGAAAAAAGTAGACAAATTAATAGACTGATTAAGTGACAACTCATTAACCACCTTGGGCATGAAAGAAGGATTTGTACACAAGGACACCCTGTCCTCATGAAATAGCAAAAAAGGTGGACAAGCCATAAGGGCTTGCAACTCAGACACCAGTCTGGCAGAAGTAAGAGCTAATAAAAGAACTGTCTTCCAAGAACAATGTTGGAAGGAAGCTGAAACAGCAGGCCCAAAAGGAGCCAGAGTCAATTTTTCCAGAACAAAATTAAGTTCCCAGGGAGGAGGAACAGGTTTTGTGGGAGGTCTAATATTAAGGATGCCTTTAAGAAATTGCTTAGCCTCAAATCTAGAAGCTAACGAGGAAGTTAAAGGCAGACAAGCAGAAAGAGCTGATAAGCGGGCCTTAATAGATGAATAGACCAAACCAGCATTGAGCAACTCATGCAATTAAGAGAGAACCAAAGGAAAATCCACAGAAAGTGGGTCCAGGCCACGAGAAAGATACCAAATAGAAAACCTCTTCTATTTAGATAAGAAGGATTTCCTAGTAGTATGTTTCCTGGCCTCCTGCAGGACCTGCAGCATGTCCTCAGAAAAAAGGTGTCTATGAGGAATCAAAACAATATCAGCCACAGTTTCAGTCGAAGTGTGGACAGGTGGGGATGGATGAGAGACCCCTCACCTTGTGTGAGTAGATCCATCCTGTGTGGTAACTTGTGATGATCGCCCCTGGCTAGATGCAGAGGTAGAGGAAACCAGTGCTGTTGCAGCCAAAAGGGAGTCACCAACAATATTTTGGGCGCAACCTGTTGAATCCTGAACAGGACTCTTGGAATGAGAGGAAGGGGAAGGAATGCATAAAGAAACATCCCCTTCCAAGAAAATGAGAGGGCGTCCACCTTCCATACCAGAGGACCTGGGACTCTGGCACAATTCAGAAGAAGTTCAGAGGGGAGGCAAAGAGATCTATTTGAGGAGTATCACACAGCTGAATAATGTCCAGAAACACATCCCTGTGAAGTATCCATTCATGGGATTGAGTGAAGGACCTGCTCAGACTGTCTGCCACAACATTCTGATCTGAAGGAATGTAAACTGCTTGAAGTGTCACTCGATATTGGATAGCCAGATCCCATACCAGAAGTGCCAGCTGGCAAAGACGGTAAGATCTCATACCCCCCTGTTTGTTGATATACCACATGACTGTGGTATTGTCTGTGAATACCTTGAGAGGCCCTGCAGGGAAGAGAGGATGAAAGGCCTGAAGAGCCAGCATAAGAGCCCTCATCTCTTTGATGTTGATGTGCTCCTTCCGCTGATGAGGTGACCACACTTCCTGAACCCTCAGGGAGACAAATGTTGCTCCCCATCCCACATCTGATGCAACTGTGAACAGATCCTGAGAGGGAAGAAAAGGGAGCCCTGGATTCAGAGACAACTGCTGAATCTACCACAGAAGGTCTTTCTTGAAACATGGGAGAAGAGGAACAGGAAAGTCTAGAGGATGCACAAGCTGAAGCCACACCAAATTCAGAAACCACTGGAATATCCTCATGTGGAGTTTGGCCAGAGGGAACATCAGAATGGTGAAAGCTGTGAACCCAAGAGCTCTCAGATACTCCCTGGCTGTAATGGAGGCCAGGGCAAGAAGAGTTTGAAATAAAGAAATGCGAATTAATGCCTTTGTAGGAGGCAGGGATGCCAGCATTGGCACCGTTTGAAATATGCAACCCAGAAAGACCTGATCCTGAGAAGGAGGCAGGGAAGACATTTTGAAGTTCACTGTGAACCCCAGGCTCTGAAGAAGAGAAATGGTAAAATGAAGATTTGGCAAAAGGACCTCTGGAGAAGATGCCCGAATCAGCAGGTCATCCAAAATAAGGAAAGATTTGGCTCCATTGAAGCCTGCAAAAGGCAATCACAGGAGCAAGGCATTTGGTGAACACCCTTGGGGCAGTAGAAAGACCAAAGGGCAAAGCACAGAACTGAAAATGTCAGGAAGCAACAGAGAAACACAAAAATCTCCTGAAAAGAGGATGGATCAGAATATGGAGATAAGCATCCTTAAGGTCCAGAGACACCAGAAAGTCCTGAGGGAGCAAGAGATGAAAAAGGGACTGAAGGGACAACATCCGAAAGGAAGGCACCTTCAGAAAGGTGTTCAGATGGGAGAGGTCTAGAATAGGTCTCCAAGTACCTTCTTTTCTGGGCACTAGAAACATTCTGGAATAAAACCCTTTCCCCTTTTGGGACACAGGCACCTATTCAGACAAGAGGTTTCAAAGAACCTCTGGGAAAAAAAGGAAGCTGTTCCTGAGGAGGCAAAGGAATGCTCATAAAAGGAGGGCAGGTAATCCGACCATGAAGTACCCTTGCCGAATGATTGACAGAACCCAAGAATCCTGGGTGATTCGGAGACAAGCATGAAGAGAAAGAGAAAGTGAAAGGCAAACAGAAAGAGGAATATGGCTGGGAAAGGGTGGATAGTCGGACAGCACCTGCTTTGTCAGGAAAGGAAGGCTTAAGAATCCCTGCAGTCTGAGTGGCCTTAGCAGGAGAAGTCCGTTTACTACCCTTTTTACCTTTAGAAGGAGGGTGAGACTGCCTACAAACAAAGGCTAGCTTAGAAGGGTAGTTTCACTGAAATTTAGGCACAGGAGAAAAAAAAAGACATGCTTAAGCTTCTGTAAAGCCTTCCTTTGTCCTGAAGAGACTTAAATAAACCAGCAGCCGCTTCACCAAACAAAAGAGTTTTATCCAGAAGAGCATCCATCAACTTAGCCTTAATATCATTGGGCAAAGGTTGAAGCCGAAGCCATAAATATCTCCTCAGAACTGATCCAGCAGCCCTAGAAGAGGCATCTGCTGCATTATAACTACATTTGATAAAAGGACAAACTACCTGAGAGGAAGTCCCAAGCAAGGAAAGAGCAGAAGGTTTACTCTCAGAGTCAGGAAGATCAGAAATAACCTGACAAGCCTGAGAAAGAAGAGCCAAGACATACCTAGAGTTATGGGTCTGATAATTAATAGCACTAAAAGCTATGATAGCTGAAGTATAAACCTCCTTACCCAGCCTATCCATGGTTCTACTGCTCTTGTCAGAAGGAAGTAACTTGGATGAAGGAAGCAACTGAGATGGATTAAAAGAGGCTACAGACACCACAGAGGGGTCAGCAGCAGGACATTTAAACAGAAAGGAACAATTCTCAGGCACTCTTTAAAACCTATCAGACTTCCTGGGAGCAGGGGGCAGAGAATCTGACACTTTAGAGGCAGTGGTAATCCAGGCAAAACAGGAGGAATGGCCACAGGTTTAGGAGATTCCATCTGCAGTAACTCATAGTACCTCTTATGGATATCCAAAACCTGGGCACAATCCCACTTAAAAAATTCCATCATCCTAGAAATCATTTCCCCAAAGGAAATTTCCTCAAAAGGATTATCTAGAGTATGATAATCCTCCTCCACAAACCCATAGTCTAAAGGAGAAGGAATCTCAGTAGAATAAGCAAGCATCAGAATCCACCTCATAAGAATGCAATTCTCTGGGCCTTTTAGGGGAAGAGGAGGACCAAGGAGGAACAGGAACTGAAATCCCTTGAGGAGGCCTCAATGACATAAAGCATTAAATAACCCCCGAGTAAAGGCCTGCCACTCACTTTGTGGATCCCTAGGAGCAGAAGAAACATGATTAGTTTTCTGTTTCTTTTTTAAGGGGACATCCATCCTAGAATCCCAAGAAGGCCCAAACTCATGACGGCATTCCACAACTGCAGTAGGAGCCTCTTCCCTAAAGAGGAACTGCAGAACCCCTCTAGACCCCTTGGAAACAGTCAACCATGGTTCCCTCTGAATCCCAAAATGGACACCTGCAAAGCCTCGCCGGATGTGCTGCCCACCAGATCCACACCGGTCTCCAACCCAGACATGGTAAAAGAATCTGACAAAACAATCGGGTGAGCCTGCGGGTTCATAATAACCTCAGGAGAATCTCCTGGCAGAGTCTGGATAGTGGAAGATTCCAGTCTTACCTTATGCACCTTCTTTTTTTCTGATGGCTGACCCTCTGGGCAGGAAGTTCCATCCATAGTATCTGCAGCAAGAAGCTTAAAACACTGGTTCTCAAGATACAAGGAAAGGAAAGAAAGCCTACTACAAACAGCTTTGGGGACAAACGTCTGACAAATCGAACAAGACGTATGGCTGTGAGCAGCACCTAGGCAAAAAAGACACATCATGGTGGTCTTTATGAGGAATCAGTCTCCCACACTGGCATTTACCTTTCCTTGATGACATGAACCCCAAACAGCACAAAAACAGAAAAAGTAACCAAAAACCCTAACTGGGTACTTATCTGCAACTGTGAGGACTCCAGCAAACAGGAGTAATGACAGGAATGCCAAACAGAAAAACAGTTAAAAAAACAGATGTGAGTAACAGACTGATGGTTAAAACAGCGTTCGGACTGGTGGCAAAGAAGTTCTGAGGATGGTACGTTTGAACATTACCTTTATGCTCTACCCTACACAAGGACTGTGCAGGTGATGTTCAGCATACCTTAAAGCAACTGTAGACTTTTGTAAACTGGCTGGACGGAAGGCTTCACGGCAGGGAATCCCATTTGTAAGGAATACTGCAGCGGTGAATGTTAGGCCATCTTATTTAGACTCAGCCAAGGAGCGCTGTCTTGTTAAATCACTTGTCACAGTCATGCTGTAAGAAAACAGAGAATGAGGGAATCAAACCCTTGATCACAGGAACCAGCTCATTAATACTAAACTACAGAACCACTATAAAACTATACAAATGATCAAAACATTATATAATGAAGATAAGTGACTGTACAATTAATATTTTTCATTATTTAAAAATCAAGTAAGATACAATGAAGTATTTTCACAAATATGACATAAAAACTAAATTTCATAGATGTTATGTTTTGTAAAAAAAAATCAGCTGCTTCAGGCAGATGACAACACCAGTGGAATAAACACTAAATCTTTGTTGAACAACTTGGATTCTTTACTAAATTTTTGGTGCCTCAAGGGTTAGCAGTTCAAAAAGATGCAGAAATTGTGACGCTGTTGTTATCTACTGTCTGAGACGAGGCTCGTCAGGAATGCACCTGGAGGCACAGTGGTGCTGCTGGTGTGCTATGCTTGTGCAGTATGTTTTGGTGCGACATTTCACTCTGTAGCCTTTTAAAACCTGTAGTTGTTGCAAGCTTTTATAGGTTTGTTTTGAAATCAGTAGCCATCAAAGAGTGAATGTGTGGCACATCAAAAGCAGTGGCTTATCATTTGTGTTCAGTAGTGCTGGAGTTTAACTGGATATTTAGCCACTAAAGTGCAAGCTGTCATGAAGTCTATGGCAGTCAGTAAGGAATGGGGACCAGCCTGAAAAGCAAAAAGGTTTTGTAATGTTTCTCATACTGGAACTGGTTAGTGTTATTAAGGCAATTGAAGGCAGGTTATGCTAAAGTTGCAATAGAACTAACAAGGTCCCCTGTGGGAATTTCGGGTAGCCAGAGTTATTATCCAGCAGTATAATCCTACTGGCTGCATTTGAAACTCACCCAAGTGCCTCAACATTTCTTACATATAATTCCATCAGGAATGCAGCAACTTTAAAAACATAAGTAAAATAAAATACATTCCATTTAGTTCACTCACATATAAGCATTTGTACTAATGTACTGTGATAGAGTTTTCATTATGTTCTAGTTATTGTCAGACGGAATGCCATTTAGGATTTATGTAGTCCTACAACATCTGTGTAAGATGGTTAGGGGCCATTGAATGCTGCCTCACTATTTCCCCCAGTTAAGTAGAGTTCTTTTTCCCCCCATCCACTGGGGTCTTACCCAATGCTCCCCTTTCTTTTTCCCAATCAGCCCTTTTGTTCCTCTCTTGAAGATGACAGCCAGGCATTCTTCAGTCCAGATGAAAGCCCTACAGCCCATCTTTTCCCTGGCAGAAGGGCCTATTCAGCCCACTCCTTGCCCAAAGAGGTGGGGTCTTTAGTTGTTGCCCTGCATTAAACCTGTATGTCCTCACTGTTTACGTTTTGGGCCTATGCCTGATCTACTTCAGGGTAAATGGAATGGCATCTGTAGTTTCATACTGATGTGGTAGAAAGCAGGCTATAATATATGTCTGAAATGTTAAACTTATAAAATTAATAAAGTAAAGGGATGAATGGGTGAAGGGAAAATTCTCTCAAAGAAAACTGAATTTGAATGAAACTTAGTGTTTACTGAGGGGGGGGGGAGCTCAGCAGGCTGTCACTAAGAAGAACCTTTATCTGTTTGCACACCTGAAAGGGTTATATTTGCTTATTTTGGTTCTCCATCTAAATACAGACACTGGCCCTTCTCCCTAGAAGCAACTTTACTGTAAAATAACTTATGGGTTTATGATTTATCTATTTAAGATAGAAAAAGACTGAGATGTTTGTTTATATGAACAGTTTTGTTTATTTGAATCTGGTTCTACGGACCCTTATGTAAGTTTGTATGTGGGGAAATGCTGCTATGTGTATGCCTCGACTCATTTACTGGAGGAGCTACAACTGAAAAAGGTGTCTTCAGACAATTTTTAACCATGTATATAGTACTTTCATGGAATGAAATGGCTTCACTAGCTCATGAAAAGGGCAAGGATTTTTCAGCACATTTAAAGGTTTAATATATCTTTTCTTATGTTGCAAGGGACCCAACTTGTCAGCATATGAAAATCTCAAATTGGGTGGATATGACTATCAACTAGTTGGCTTCTCTGGATGCCAGTTTGGCTGCCAAAGGGAAATGGTGGTTCTGTGCCATTTGTTCAGCTGGAGCAATATGTAGATAGAAAGTGAAGATACTTTGTCTTAAAAGAATTATTGAAAGGCAACAAAACTACAGTCTTCATCCATAATATACCCTCAGGCACTCTCCAAGTACAGCTGGTAGCATATTAAAAGGACGGACTACAGTCCAGAAGGGTCTATTTGTACGGGCAGGGGACTGGAATACTGTGCTATCCAAAATGTAGGTACCTTCAGGGCCTAGACTGAGAAACATCCCACCTTTGGGGAATTTTATTAATCAATTTATGAAAAAATGGTCAATATGGTTGATAGATATTCATTTTCTCAAGAGAAAATGAAAGGATTATTTGCTGCTCACTTCAATTTCAGTCTTTTTCCAGAACAGACAAAATTTTAGTAAAGAAACAGCATGACTATATGTCACTAGATTTAGAAATAATTACAATCAGTTTATCTAATCATGTACCTTTACTTCTTAATTTTAAACTACTGAGTATTAAGCAAGAAAAGGTTTGAAAAGCTGATTTACCTTTTTTTTACATAAAGAGGATCTTTTCCAGGAATGCTATTAGAACTTTTTTTCCAAATAAGAATTTTTATTGATTATTTTACCTTTTTTAACAAGAAAAACAAATACAACAAGATACATGGTACAGCAGTAGATAAAGACAATCTTTGACATAACAGAGCATAAGCTAACAGTGATTAAACACAGTTATATAAAAAAACAAAACAAATATTGGGTACATACATATGAAGTTATGGCATCGTATATGACAAAACATTACTATCTCAGGTCAGAACAGATAATAACATTGACCTATCTTGATCTTAGTAGGGCCTGTTACCGATCACTCTCGCTGGATATCAGCAGCCTACTTAGCTTATATCTATACCTTGTACTAACTATATACAATAGTTAAAAGCTGTTGTCACCTCTTATTTACTAAGTAGCACTTTAATGTCCTCACAAACTGATACTTACTAAAATCTATCTTAATAAGTTTTTGTTCTTTTACATTTCCTTTTGTTTAATGTAATAGAGATAATTTATCCCCAGAATAGGTTTAGGAACTATCTTAATACATCTAAAAGAATTTTCCAATATTTCTAACAATAGGTTAATTTTTTTTTTTTACTTTTAGTAATTAATTTGTTATCTAATATATACTTTGTAGCCAAACACTTGTATTCATCCCATGTAATTTTAAATATGTCTAGCCAATTTTGTGCTATGCATGATTTCAACATAGCACATAACGTTATTATGATGTGTTTATATTCATACGTGCAATTTATGGGGAATATATGCAAAACTGTAATTTCCCACCACAAGGTGGATTTAGTGTACCCCTTTTTTCTAATTTAATTCTTAGCGAACACCATAATTTATATACATGTTTGCAGCTTCAGAAAATATGTAGGGTGTCGGCTACGCTATTAGGGCATATAGGACAGAAAGGTGAAAGGGTGGGGTTGATTTTATTCAAAAAAGAAGGTGTGTGGTATGCATTGTTAATCATAATTTGGGTGTAAATTAATGTTTTAAAAGGGGTTAGTTTCATGGTTAGTTCCATTGCGGCAGGTTTTTGATTGAGTGTGATCTTATTGCTCTTTTCCTCACAGTATTTTGAGTATAGAATCAAATCTTGGTATTTTATTTTTGTTATTGCTCTATAGGTATTTGATAGCATTTTTTACCTTAGAAGTAATAGGTTCATCATTTGTTGGTATATGTGCATTCCTTGGCAATCAGTTTTAACATTAGCTACAATTATGTTGACTAAATATAATATTTGCTTAAATATAATAGCTTTTACTTACTTCTAATCTCTGCCTTATGCATTCAATCGAGAGGTTTTTAATTTGGTACAAGTCCCAAACAGTACACTTTTTAATTAATGGGTAATTGTTTAGGTTTAGCATAGTGTTGTTTAATTTGATATTTGGATTTAGGTGGATTGGTTGTCCCAGTATTAGGGTCTCTCTTAGATTAAGGGAAGTTCGACAGAGGCACTGGGAACTAAGGTTGGGTGGCACAATGCCATGGTAATCCTATGGGCTAGGCTTGCAAAGGCTCCAGGGCCATTAGCTTAGTACACACCTATGAACCTATAATGAGCTTCTGGAATAGAAAGCTTTTTCTTATGATTATGGGGTGGATTTTAAAACCCCCTTAGCATCTCAGTGCTTTAAAAGGGTATGGCTTTGGGGTTTAAGTTTGAAGAGATAAGGTGTTGATAAAATAGTTTAATCCAAAGTGGGTACCATACTTTGCTAGATGACTCGTAACATTAATGATATCATATGTCTGAAAATCAGGTAGTCCTAGACCTCCTTTTTCTTTGGGTAATATTAATCTGGAATAGATGATTCTAGTATTTTTGGATGCCATATAAACTTACCTAGAGTTGTTTTTAATTTGGTGAAGAAATTATTAGGTATGCATTGACTGATGGCATTAAAATGATATAGTATTCTTGGAAGGATATTCATTTTTATAACTGAAGCTTTAGATAGAGGAGATAGTTTCAAATTTTCCCATCTTTTTATGCCTTCCGTGATATTCATCCATGTTTTATATAGGTTTTTAATCAAATCTGAATGGGGATGGGCAAACATAATGCCTAAATATTTGATAGAGTAGTTGACTTTGATTTTAGTTTCAGGAAAATAGAATTCCTTGTGTCGTAAGGGGTTCAGAGGGAATATAACTGATTTATCAGGATTGATGGTGTAATTAGATACCTTAGAGAACTTTTCAATGGAATTTAGAATCTTGTTTAAGTTAGTATTGGGGAGTGCGAAATAGATGTTTAGGTCGTCAGCAAAAACTGTATATTTTATTTGGACTTTAGAGATATTTAAGAAATGATGGTAAGTTCTCTAACTTATTTTAAGGATAAGAGTTTCAATATAAATATTGAACAGGTATGGTGATAGCGGACACCCTTGTCTTGTGCCATTAACAATTTGGATAGTTTTTGATTGCTTTGTGTTGTAGTAGCTCTGTTATAAAGGGCCTTCATAACTATATACTCTTCAGGAAAAGTGAACTATTTCATAATCTTAAATAGAAAGTCTAAGTTCACTCTCTCAGAGGCTTTGGATATGTCAACTGATAGTGCATACCTGGGGGGGGTCATCTATCATTTGCCTTGAGACTAATTATTGAGTCTATGGTAAGTGTGTTGTCCCAAACTTGTCTGTTATTCATAAAGCCCAATGGCTCAGAAGATATAATATATGGCAAAATGTTTTTGATTCTGTATGTTAAGACTGTTGATAGTATTTTTATATCAGTATTGATAAGGGCTATTGGTCTATAATTATTTGGATTTACGACATCTGAACTGGGTTTTGTTATGAGGATAGTTTTAGAATTGTTTATACACATGTCAGTGGTACCAAATTTTATTATGTTATTGTAAACTTTCAGTAAGATCGGTGTTATTATTTGCTTAAATGTCTTGTAAAATTCCTCCACATACCCATCTGGCCCTGGTGCTTTACCTGATTTCATCTTACCTATCATTAGTAAAATTTCTTCCATGGTAATTAGGGCTTTGAGATTATTTGTGTTTCATTCAGTACTGGGAATTGTATTTCTTCCATGAATTGACAGAAAGGTACCTAACTGAACTGGTCTTGGGGACCATATACTTTTTGATAGATCTCTTCAAATGCTTAGATAATATCATTGTCCAAATATAGGGTTTTATTATTGTAATTTATTTGCTTTATTTTAGAAGGGGTGTTTTTATGTTTATGATTCTTGCCAACACTTTAGAGAGAGTTTGGGCCCACTCAGCATATTTGTGCAGAAGCTTAAGTTCAATAGAAGAATATTGCTGTGTTTGAATTTCGTGCAATTGTCCCTGAAGGGCAGCCATTTGATTTTCAAGTTCTGAAGAGTGCTTTATTTGTAATTCTAGCTCTATACATTTTAGTTTAGATTCTATTTTTGAAACTTTCTTTAGCTTTTTATAAAGAGAGGTTTTTTGAATTAAAACTCCCCTGATTGTGGCTTTTGTTGCTTCCCATTGGATATCATATGGTATATCCGTTATTGCCATATTATTGTTTGAGTAAGGATACAATTTACTTCCTGAAAAGTTCTTTTTTCTTTATTAAGTTTGGGTTTAAGGTCCAATTTGCTGAAATTTGGAGCCTCTGTTTAGATTTATCCTCCTTTAATGTGATATTGATTTTTGCATGGTCTGATATGGTTCTGGGTTCACTGTTGTAAGTAACTACATTATTTAAAAAGTTTTCAGAGATTAGGAATAATAGAACTTTTTGACAACTAACAGACTGGAGATTTGCAAGTTAGTGATTACTTGTTTAAAGACTGTGAGGAGGTGAAGTGGCTAGTGGCTACTCTAATTAAACCTTACTAAGCCAATGCTAAGGAGAAGGCCTACAGCTGTTTAAGATATACCTGTCAGCGGGAATTATCAGGGGCTCAAAAGGAGATGGAATTGGGTATATCTGGATCATCTGACAAACTAGCTGCTGCAAAAAGGAGATCTGATAAACATCTAGAATATAAAGTAGATTTTGCTAAAAGGGTCCTAAGGATGAAGTTATTTGATTATAGTCCTAAACAAAAATATTTGTGTCTTAAACTTTGGCAACAGGTAGTTGAATGGTCCCAAAATCAAGGCTCTGTCTATAGGATTAATGGCCATACAGCTGAAAGTGATTATACAAGTGTGTCAAAAGTACTACATGGTATTTTATTCAGAGGAAGCTTCTCCAGAAGGTGATAACCCTTTAAAAGAATATCTAGATGGTATACATTTACCTGCACTAACTCTGGAGCAATCTAAGAAATTGTTATCCCTGATTTCAAGAAAGGAACTGAAACATTGTCTATCTTTATCTCAGAGGTTGAAGATGCCAGGCCTATACAGCTTCCCAGTAGAGCTTTATCAGATTGTGGTGATGATTTTATAGGCATATACCTGAAAGTGGTTAATGAAGTTATGAACACAGGTCAGAGCCCAGGTTCCTGGAAGGCAAGCTTTTTAGCTTGATTTGTTAAGGAGGACTATAGATTCATACATTCATTGGTGCTTACTAGGCTAATGACCACAAGGGCCTTTTTAAGCCTAGCCATGCATCCCAAATCTCTAACAAGTTCTGGTACCCTTGATAAGTGCAAGTAGGGGCTTGGAAGGTGAAACATTTACCAGTAGGGTCCTGGGAGATTAACCATTCACAGGTTGCCTGTGTCCATTTGAGATAAATGTGCCAAGCCAGGGATTAATTTCCTGTTCTCTGTCCAGCTGTCCAAGAAACACTTGCATCATTGGGTTAGAGAAGAACTCTGCTTCACATGGATGGGGAGCTTGTTCCAGAGACAGGGTAGTCTCTGGGATACATATCTGTCTCTCCAGCAAGGTCCTATTTATATCACAGGTAAGGTTTAAGTCTTTAGAACAGGTAATTCTGGGACTGTTTGTTTTGCTGATATGCAGGAGGTCTATCAGAGTGGGGTCTGACAATGCCCCATATGCCAGTCTTAGATCTCCCCTCAACAGCCTGCAGGAGACAGAATACAGGGAGAGGGCCTTAAGGTGGTTTGCATAGGACATTTTACTTAGGCCCTGTATTCTTTTAGTGAGGAACCTCTGGACATTCCATTTGTTTGATATGCCTTCTTAGGTACATACCAAAGGGGCATTGTATTCAATGATAGGTCTGATGAATGCTGAATACAGTGGAACAATGACTTCCTTGGACCTAGATGCCATACCTTTGTTTATAAACTGCACAACATAGAATGATTTCCTCACTAGTGTAGACATGTGATGGTCAAAGGCTAGATTACAGTCTGTGTGTGTCCCCAAGTCCCCGACTACTGGGTCAACTCTAAGGGGTGTATTGTCAATATGACAGTTACCAGGGGTGGATGACTTCCCGAAGGATAATATTATGCATTTCCTGGCATTTAGTTTTAGTCCATGGCTCTGACACTGGTTGTCTCTGTCAGCCCTTCCTTTAGAACATTTGTGTTGGTGTGGGATTCAACGACAGCTCCTAATTTGCAATCATCTGCAAATTTAGTCAGCCAGAGACCATTGACTTCACAGAAGTAAATGCCAAAAAGAAATGGTCCAAGGACTGATCCCTGAGGGTCTCTCTTCTGACTGACCTCTTTGTAGAAGTGGACTTCGCAATTTTAACTTTCTGGGTCCTGTCTCTGAGTCAGTTGGCTATCCACTGGGTGACATACGGGTTTGTACCTAACCTCATGTGTTTGTCAACAATGCCTGAATTGGGTATTGTGTGAAATGGCTTAGCCAGGTCAAGGTAGGCAGTGTGAACCATTTTGCCCTTATCCATTGCTTTGGTGACCTTCTCAAAGAAGTCCACCAGGCTAAGTAGGCATGACCTGCCCTTGATGAAACCAAACTC
>NC_056744.1:148532087-148549587 GCF_019279795.1 Protopterus annectens | reverse complement strand
TCTGCAACCTGCTGTGGTGGCAAGAGCTATTCAGTGATTAGAGATATTCAGTGATTAGAGCTATTCAGTGATTAGAGCTATTCAGTGATTTTCTCCTTTTTGTGGGTGGAAGAAAGAAGAATGAGGAACCAGTAGGTTGTTCCATGATTAAGACAAAAAAAATAAATGATTCCTGGGGAAGCCTGGAAGCAGTAATCAGTAAAAGAGTTAAGGAAAAAGTACCTTTCCCCCATAAAATACAATAAAAAAAACACTTTAAACCCTTACCCCAGTCCCCAAAAGTAAATCAAGCAAGTCTGATTTAAAGAATTAGTTGTTTAAAATAAGTTTTAGCAACTTTTTACCACAAATGTATTAAAGTGAAGCTCATGTTTAAAATTAATTAAAAGTCACGACAGCCATTAGTAACCTTTACCCAGCTATAAAATTCATATTTTACAGAAAAAGTACAATTTCTACCAGAAAAGGTAAAGTGAAAGTTCCCCCCAAGATCATTTTGTCTGCCCAGCAAATGAACAGTGTTGGCCTACCATTCATCCTCGAAAGCCCACAGAGGAGCACTGACTTTGGTAACAGGAAAGCTCAGAAGGGTTTGTTGCTCAAACCTGTCTTTTAGTCAGCTAAATTCAAGCTGCCTAATGGTTTGGGAATGTGGAAAAGTTCCCTGAAGCTTTAAAAGCTGGCCAGCTGTTATATTCTTAGCAGGATATAACTTATATAGCTTAGGCTACTGCAGCAGTGATTCATATGAAGAGCGTCTTACATGATTTCCAACATTATCCAAACATTTTCTTTACACCTCATTTATGTAGCATGCCATTGTGCCTCATTATCATTTTATATTTGCTGATTTTTTTTTTCCGAAAAGTGACATCTCCCAGAACATACACATTGGATAACAAAGCATTGCAATGCCATTTCTAAAGCAAAGACATATTAACGTAACTGCTTGCATCTCCTCAACTTCCACTATGTTTAGTTTGCAAGCATATTGCAGTTTATTTTACTGTGTTCCACCTGTAACAAAGGCAAGCATTTGAAATTGACAAGTGCATGACATTTGTTTTATGTAGACCTGCTACATACCTCAAAAGGGAGATTATGCCTGAGGTGACTTCACTATAAATATTCAAGGCTACTAGTATAGACTAGATGTTATTGTGCTTCATTGTAAAACAATGTGTTGCATCTAACAGAAAAAGAATACAGGTTTTGATACTCACCGAACACGTCACCTGACATGCTTAGATGCAGCAGGACTCTGAGCAAAGTACCTCCCTAGTTCCTACTGCTGCTGCAATGTCCTTGAAAGAGCCACTTGCATTTATTACACTTTAATACCAGAACATAATACAAAATAAATTTGCTCCTGTAGCTTAACTTAACTGCACTCTGGAAAGCTCTTAATTTACTGTTTTTAATTTTCACTTTTTGTTTTACATATTGCTATAATAAATGTATACACATTTCAAGAATGTTTTAAAGAACCCAGGGAGGGGATGTGGCTGACAGTTTGCACTGTGCCTTAGAAATCAAGCCCTCTAAATCCTGAAGAGCTCCCAGTATGACCCTTTCTCTTTTGTATATGCAACATGAGAAGACTTAAAGAACACAGAAAACATTTATCAAGTGCTTTTGTTTATAAAATATGTCAGGTTGTGTAAACAAAACATACTTTTGGTATTGTTTATATACTAGCTACCTATTTAAACCTGTCTGTGAATTAGCACTCCAGATACTCAGGATTTTCGTTCTTTGCTTTTGTATTACATTTCTATGACAGTGTTGTGACATACTTTGATCACGGAAATGTCATGAATTATTATGTGGCAGAATACAGTCACTCTACCAACTTAAAAGTAGAAACATAGAAAGCACTTAAGCTAGCAAAATCTTATACGACTGGGCATGCCTAACTTGTCTACCCATATCACTTACTACAGAATACATTTCAGATTCTGTTCGGTCTGTTCTTGGCTAAAACCCTTGCAAGCAATGTTTAATCTTGCATGCTTATGAATACTTAACTGGTTTTCATCTAGTATCCAATAAAAGATTATTCCGAACATCAGCTTCCTTTCTGTAACTTGTTTCTCACAGTACTCTAAACTGCCCCATCATATTTGAAGTACTGTCTTTTTTCATTATCCATCAAACTTGTGGTAGAGTTATTAGTGGCAACACATACTGGAGAAGGGACTTCCATATAAATATGTAGGTTAGACATGAAAGTGAAAATATTGCCATAAAAGCTTTAAATTCTACTCCATTCCAAATGCCTTTGTCCAGGGTTCACTTTGACTGGGAGGGTGGAAAAGGAAGCAAGCAAGAAGGTGTTTTTGAGGATATCCTTGCAGATGTCTTGATAGGGAATGATTTTGATAATGCAGTAACTTTTCTGAATGTAGTTACATGCAGCCAGGCTTGGAGACATACATGTGGATCTGGTAGCCTGGAGGAGACCCACACAGACCTCACACCTGAAGCCAGGGCTGGTAAGGTAGCTATTTCAGGGAGGAAGCTACCCTGTAGCAGTGAATCTGAAGGTGAGCCACAGCTGCTGATAGATAGAATGACTGCAAGAGCAGAGGTGAGTGGCAGTGCTCAGGCTGACAGTGAGGCACTACTGTCAGAAGACACCAGGCTTCCTATGGAAAGGGAACTGGGAAGGGTTACAAAGTTAGAGTTGAGAAAGACTCAGCTTTCAGATCCTATACGAAGAGGCTTGAGGGAGGTAGCTGAGGAGGCACCTGATTCTCAAGGAAAGTGGGAGTCTGTATACTGGAATAAAGGGTTACTGTATAGACAGTGGACTCCTGAGGGAGGACTAGAGGGTGAGGCAATACAGCAGTTGGTAGTGCCTAGAACCTACCATCTGGCACTTAAACCATGACATTCCTTTTGCAGGTCATACGGGCATAAAGCATACCAAGGGACATATTATGCAGAACTTTTACTGGCCTGAGACTGCAAGAGATGTGACATGGCACTGCAAGACATGTGAGCAGTGCCAAAAAGTGACAAGATCAAGGCTCCTTTGATGGCTTTGCCTGTGATTGAGCAGCCATTTCAGAGGGTTGCTATGGATATTCTGGGGCCTCTGAGTACCCCAATTTCCACAGGGAATAAGTATATCCTAGTGGTAGTAGATTATGCTTCTAAGTACCCTAAGGCGGTGGCTCTGTCCTCCATCGAGGCAGAGAAGGTGGCAAATGCTTTGTTAGAGATTTTCAGCAGGTTTCCTGACAGAAATACTGACTGATAGAGGTGCCAACTTCATGTCAGACCTGCTGCATGGTCTGTTGGAGAGCTATGGGGTGAAGCGCCTAAAGACCACCCTCCTACCACTCCCAGACTAATTATCACATGGAGAGGTTAAACTCTACACTAAAGACTATGCTAAGGGCATTTGCAGACCAGTTTAAGAGAGAGTGGGACAAATATTTGTCCCATCTGCTGTTTGCATACTCAGACATACCCCAAGGATCCATAGGTTTTTCACCCTTTGAGTTGCTGTACGGGTATAGGGTGAGGGGGTCTTTAGATTTGATTAAAAATGAGTGGGAGGATGAGTGTGAATCCCACTTAAAGTCTGTTGTTGATATGTCCTAATCCTCAGGGTAAAGCTTAGGGAGATCATGGGCTTGGCCCAGGAAAGCCTGGCAGGAGACCAACAGCAGAAATAGGTCTGATATGTCAGGAATGTTTGAGCCTGAGAATATGCCGTGGGACAGCAGGTTATGGTTCTCATTCCTGTCAGACACAGTAAGCTGCAAGCAGCTTTGGAGGGACCCTTCAAACAGATAAGGATGGTCAGTGATGTTAACTACATGGTAGAACTGCGAGGCAGGGGCACAAATTGTATCATATTAACATGAGGAAGCCTTACCATGATAGGAAAAACCTGGTGTTGAGTATTTGCAGTGGATGGCAGGAGGAGTTTGAGGGGAATCTATGGCTATATCGAGCCAGCCAGTAAAATGACCAAGTTATTAAGATAAGGCATATGATATGACAATGTAGAACTATAGTGGGGTTAGCAATGCCAATGCAGATGGTCTCTCAAGACAGGGTATGGATTAATGTGTTTCCAGACAGGCTCATGTCCCTAAAGCCACATTTCTCCAGGGTCACTTGAGAAACTAGCTTGAGTCTTCAAAGTGGGGAGAGATGTGACGATGTGAAGTACTGCAAGTTATGCCAGGAGAAGTATGGCAGTGAATGTGTAATATATGCCAGCATAGCTAGTAGGGGTTTTGTAAAGAATAATATCTCATTTGTATATCAAACTGATTTACACAGATGTTTGTGCTGACAAATGTATTTGTAAAGCTGCTTGTGTTAAAAATGTACCAGCACTGTGTCCTGCTGGACAGAAAAGAAATATGCATGTCTGTGAGAGTGTACTATTGTAACTGATTAAATGTATATATCAGAACAGAGAATACTGGATCAAAAGAGGTTAAGCTCAGCACCAGCTAACTTTTAGAAAAATATCCTGAAATTAAATTACTTAATTTAGGCCATAAAGATTGTATCTTACAATTCTGATTGCAACCAGAGATGAAATGTCTGTAAAAAACAAGGACTAGGAATTATGCTGTATTGTCCTCAACAGTAAACTAATTGCTTCCCTAGAAGGGTGGAACAGTTGAAATGGTTTTATGGCTTCCAGGTGCTATAACACATCCTAGCAAAGCTCTGTCTATGTGTATGGTAACACATGTGTGAGATTCTGGTTCAGTTTCTAATAAAGGCGGGTTAGTACGAGAACCAGAAGTTGGATGACCAGATGGATGCAATGTCATTCTGCAATCCAGTACTGAAATTATGTTTTAATACTAGATGAAACAGAAGTCTCAGAGCAGTCAATTTTTGCAATCTTACATTGAAGGATCTCTCATCCACTTCATCTTGCCTTGCTTTAGTAAGTAACCAGGGAATAGTATTTCTTTAGATCAGTCAGGAAAATATAGTGAGATTAGTTAAGTACTGTTTTTCTGTATCTGTGTGAATCTCTTCATATGTGTTGTGTTTAATATTTTCTGTGCTGAACCTCTGGTGTTTATTGTAAATATATATGTAGTATTTTCATGTTCTTTTTCATTTATTACTAAATATATTTAAACTTTTCATTGCGGTTGGTCTTTTACAGAATATTTTAACCTTTGAAAGCATTTATATTTATTTGGTGACTGTGGCCGCTCCTGAAAGCCTTGTTGTTTGGTCAACATTACCATTTGTATTAATATTAATTTTACGTAGTATAATTGGGTACCATTGTAAGAGTCTTAAGGTAGCTGGCTTTGAAGTGTCCTGGTGGCAGTAACTATCATAGTCTGGGCAGAGGGGCATATCTAGTAAATCTGTGCCAGCTTTTCCCATGTGTGCGTGTTTGTGTGTGCATGTGCGTGTGTGTGTGTGTGTGAAAATCAAATCTCAAACAGTGTGTGTGCCAGCTACTTGGAGCAGAGACACAGAGCACTGGTTTCACAGAGAAGGTGGTGGACGACTTGCCCTGTGACACTTGGCTGAGGACTTAACTCTATAGCTGTGCCAGATGGGAGTCTTATTAGGGGTCTGGAGAGAGTGAGAGCGAGAGAAAGAGAGGGGAAACCACGGCCCTACGCCGAGTGTGCTGCCTGTGTGCTTTTAAGAGAAATTGTCCTTGGTGCAGACAGCTGCATCTGAAAATACTGTGTTTATCTATCTTTGTTCCAAGTGAACATCCCTCACCGGTGTCAGTGGTGAAGATTTAGACTCCATGATTACTGGCCCAGAGAGGGGATGTCACACAACCTTTCTCTGTAAAATAACAAATGTTATTTGTAAATGATGATTTTATTACCCATTTATTGTTTACTAGTCATTTTACTATGGAGGTGCTATGCAGCACATACACTGTACTTCAAATGCTTTTGGTATTAAGCTTCAAATCTGCATATCCTTATAATTGCAACAGAAGTATTTACTGCCCTCTAATTATGTGCTAATGCCTGTTTTTCCTTGTTCCACACACACCATTTAACTGGCTGAATCTTACAGCTTATTGATTAGTAGTGATTTTATGCAATTTCTTGTATACCCATGTGCAAATCAAGATTTAAAAGTGTCCATCTTGGATAGTATGCCTACCTAGTTAACAGACCTACCTAGTTAACAGATATTAGAGAAATAAGTCAGTTTAAGCAATTCAATAACAGTCCAGCAGTATGTGTACATAATTTATTCAAATACCTTGTTCTTTTATTTTTACTACTGTCCCTAGTCTTCATGCAGATTAAGGTAAGTTAAGTATAGCTGATATATATAGTACCTTCATCACATTCTATACTGCTAGGTCTCCTGTTGTCTGACATGCATAATTTGTTTCCCAGCATGTTATGTCTCTCTTAATGGCATTTTACTCCAAAACTGTATCTGCTCTTTTGTTGACTTACATACATAATTATTTATACCTACCTTTTCAAAGATATTCCTGCTTAGAGAGGTTGTTGCTGAAGGCATTTAAATGTTTCCTGTGTATTCAGTCTGGTTTTAAAGGTTTTCTTTTGCTTCCATTTTGTGTTGGGTTAGCTGGTACCAGAACATAATTCAGTCTGCCAATTAGTGTGGACAGAAAAGTACATATCAGACCTGCATGGGTGCTTTTATAAGCATATAGGTTAACTTTTCCTAGGTTTTGGATAGAATGAATAATCAGCAGCTGCAATTTTTGCACAGTGTCCTAGCTTCTACAGGGCTACTGCAGTCTATGCACTTGAATGTATACAAGGCTGTGCACCTTTAAAAAAGTAAATATATGTCTGTAAACCTACTGATTACAATTAGCTCCAAGACAGGTGCAAAACTAGGCAGTGGGATTCCCATTGAGCAGTCTTCTGGAATCTTGAAGTCACTGCTCCAGACGTGGCTTGGTGCTGTCTTTGAATAATATTTGGTTGTGGATTTTATACATCTACCTGTAGAGACACTTTGGTTATGGATTTTGTACCTCTCACTGTAGGGATACTGTTGATGAGTCATTATGACTCTTTCTGTAGGGAGTCCTGTTTTGTAATGTACTACATATGATATCATATGAACCACATATAAAGGATTATGAGTGAGTCAGTGATCACAACCTCTTTATTATGTGCTTGAGACATGGATGTTAAGAAATTCACCTTCAGAGCAGGGCTAATACTTGGAGCACTGTGTACATTTACAAGTACCATCTGCATTTTGAGTGGCTTTATTTATTTATTTCACATCTGGTCACTGGGAAAGTCCGACTGGGCACAAGATCCATTTTCAGCAGAGACCCATGGAGAAAAGCTCCACAGTAATAAGTTAACACATTAGCTAGGTGCAAAAAAAAACAAAATACAGAACAATATTATGACTTACATAGCTACAAATAACACAATATATGTCAGAAAGCTGAAAAAATACATGGGCAGTTATTATTTGTTACATGTGTATGGGAGAATATTAACCCAGATGACGAGCTGAGCATAACATATTACATGTAAAAAATTAAGATGTTCGGATCGCTAGGAGTACAATTTGGGACAGAAGTAGAAGGTGACAGTTAGTAGAGGACCAGAGCAGGAAGGCAGCAATAGTATGTGTGTGAGTAAGTAAATATAAGAATGTTTGAGGGAAAGGTTAGATGGAGGAAGTAATAAGCAGCAGTAATACGCAGAAGTAGGGAAATAATAATAGGAGCAAGGGTATGATTAGGGAAGCTAGTCAGGTCTTGAGAATGGGCATAACCAGTTACTGTATAAGTGTTTGTTTTTTTTTTGAAGTGTAGGATGTTACTTGTAGCCCTGATAATATATGTGAGGGTGTTCCAGGTTTTGGCTATGTGATATGAGTAACGTGAGTCTCCTGCAGTATTGCTAGCTGTGGATATTTGAAGTAGTGATTTATCGGTGTAATGTAATACACAATTATTGGAATATGGTTGTATTACATTTTGGAAGGCTAGTGTAGTATTCTATGGGGTATTATGAGATGAGTATACTATAAAAGATTGGGTAGTTCAAGCCAGGGGAGTTGTTTTAGGGCTAGGCTGTGATGACATCTGAATGTAGAACCTGTGGCAAATTTTGCTATTTTATTATAGCAGGATTTTAGTTTGCTCAAATCTGTTTTCTTTAAATTGGTGAATATGGGAGAGGGGTAAAGGAGTATAGAGAGCGAGTGGGTTCTAGAGATTGCGCCTTTTGTGTCATTGGTTAGGAATTGCTTGCTTCTGTATAGCATGCTTAAATTTTTGTGTACTTTTCTATTGTTTGCAAGATATGCATGTCAAATTTCATGTTGTCATCAATTAGCACTCCTAGGAGTTTTGTTTGGGATATGGCAGAACTCGTAGTATTTCCTATATATAGTAGGATATAGAAGGGGGGAGGGGGGTCTCTGGCCCTAGTGGGTTAGAATAGCATAAGTTTGGTTTTATTCGGGTTAAGGATGAGCTGAGATTTAGAGATTTTAGATTTACTGCAATAAAAAAGGCTTTTGTATTATATCTTGAAGTTGCTGAAGTGTTGTGGCCACACATAAGGGTAGAATCATCTGCACACTGGAGAATGGAGGCAACGTTAGTAGTGGTGTGCAGATTGCTAGTAAAGATAATGAAGAGAAGGAGAC
This sequence comes from Protopterus annectens, assembly GCF_019279795.1. Taxonomy (NCBI): domain Eukaryota; kingdom Metazoa; phylum Chordata; order Ceratodontiformes; family Protopteridae; genus Protopterus; species Protopterus annectens. The sequence continues at coordinate 148,540,947 of NC_056744.1, read as the reverse complement.
CTAGTATAGATCCTTGAGATACCCCCATGTTAACAGGGAGTAGAGGGGAAAGGTCTTGTTGCCATTTTATGGCATGCTGGTCACGTGCTGAGTGGCTAAGTTTTAGGTCAGAGAGTACAGATACCAGTTTTGGGTGTCAGATGGTATCAAATGCCTTAGAGAAATCTAAGAAGATAGATGAAACTAGTTTGCCTTCATTCCTGTATTGGTTGATGGTGTTGGTAAAGTCATAAGGGCAGTTGTGGCGCTGTGGTTGGGGTGAAATCCATGTTGTGTGTCAGCTAGAAGGTTGTCGTTTAGGAGATAGTGCAAAAGTTATGAGTGTATGAATTTTTATAGTATTTTGGATTGTGGGCATAGAACAGCAATGGGCATATAATTAGAAAGTTCAGTTGAGTTATCTACTTTGTGTAAGGGAATTATGTATGACATTTTCCAGATAGTAGGAACGTGGTTTTCGGAGATGGAGCAGTTTACGAGAATGGAGATGGGGTACGAGATGGCTTCTGCTGAAAGTTTAATTTACTCAGCTGGTAAGTTATTGGCTGCTAAGGTAGTTGGTTTAAGTTTTTTAAGTAATTTTTTAATGGTATCTGTTGGAACAGGCTGAAGGGAGAAGTCATTGTTATCCTTTGATGTTAGTGGCACAGCTGGAGGAATCGAACAGCTGTTTTGAGTGAAAGTATGGTTTCAATGAAGTATTTGTTAAATTGTGTTGCATTACTATCTAAATTGTTAGTGGTTGTAGGCGTTGGAGTTCAAGCTTGACCAGGTTGAAGGAGGTTTTTAATTGTTGTCCAGAATTTTTGTGGATTATTTTGATGTTACAGTAGTAGTTCATTTTGTCTTATTTGATTTGCTTTTTGGTTTTGTTTCTGAGTTGTTGGTATGATTGGCGGTTTGAGTTTTGTTTGTGCGCCATAGTTCCCAGGCTTTATCTCTTGGTTTAAGTTGCGATCTTGTTTCCTTAATTCGCCATGGTACAAAGTTTGATTTTATTCTTATTGTTCTAGGTGATGCTAATTTGTTCAGTATGTTAAGGAAAGTAGAGATAAAATAATCAATGGCAGCATCTAAGGGTAAGTTTTCTAAGGGGGTCCAGTTGCACATTTTGAGGATGGATTTAAAGGTTTGAGGCTTAAAATTTCTTTTTTTTCGAATTTGGCAATGAACGGTTTTTTTAAGAGGGTTAATGCATTGTCTGAGTAGGTAGGTTGGAAGGTGGTGACTGAATGCATCAGGGAGACAGCCAGAATGGGAAGAGTGGGAGGGCTTGTTAGCTAGAATTTAGTCAAGCATGGATTGTCTATTTGTTTTTGTTTTTATCTATTCGGGTTGGTGCATAGATAATTTGGGTGAAACAGTGCAGGTTAATGTGGTTGGTAGGGTTTTCTGTATAACAAGTGAGCCAATCGGTATTAAAGTCACCCATAATTATAGTTTCATAAAACAGGGTTATTGATGTCCAGTGAAGGATATGTTCTGTAGTAGTGAGGTTATTTCCTCGGGAAATATAGGTACCTGCAATAATTAACTGTTTGCTGAAGTTAAGTATGCATTTGGTATATAGCATTACTGAAATTACTGGTAGGTTTAGATTTAGGGGCTTTAAAAATTATGTCATTTTTATATAATATGGCTATTCCACCTCCTAGCCTTAATTTAAAACACAATCATTTGTCAGTTTTGAATTGAAGTTGGTCGTTACATCATTAGAACTAGTTTATCAAGAACTGTTATTCATTTCAGGTTATATCTACACAAATTAAACCTACATTACATTTTGAATGATGTAGGTTTTAATGATAAGCAATCAAACATTATTAGAAAAAGAAGAACTTTTAACCCCAGTTTACAGGTACTTTACAGTTTTATTTTCTGAGACCTGTGAAAGGGATTTATTTAAGTTACTAACCAATAAAAGTATTTATAGATTTTACAACCTTTCACCAGCTGAAAGAGTTGTTCTACATGACTTGAAATCACAAAAATGTTTAAAAATCATGAAAGCAGACAAAGGAAATGGTGGTGCTTTTATGGACGGTTGAGATTATAAAAGGAAAATATCAGACCTTTTGAGAGACAGAGTGTTATGAGGGAGTTTTGAGTTAGACAAAGAAAAAATATTTTTTGATTGATACATGTCTGTTTGATTTGTTATATCAGGGATACACTGACTTTGTCTTGCATGAGCTTTTGAAGGTTGATTTCCTCAAAATAGGTAGATTTTTTTGCTATACTTAAAATTCAAAAAAGTACCACTGACCCACCTTTCAGACTTATTATCATTGTTGACTTTAGTAAGATTGAAACTATTTCAGCCTACCTTGATTTTATTATTGAATCCAGTGGTACAAAAGTCTAAATATTACTTAAACGTTGCATGGGTTGTTCTCAACATTCTAAAGGAGTATACTTTTCAATGTACTGAGACAATGTTAGTAACTTTTGACATTGTATATCTCTATATGACCACAGTACAAGTAGTAGAAGTTGTTTTGTCAGGAAATATCTGATTAAGTTTACAAATTTTAGTAATAGGTTAGTTAACACCACGTGTCTGCTTTGTGAATTAGCTTTAGACAGTAATTTTTTTTCATTTTTGATAATAGATATTACAGACAAAAAAAGAGTAGTTATGGGTGCAAGGATGGTGCCATTTTTGCAAACCTGATGAGCTGGTAGGAGTGGGAATCCCTTGAGAAACATTCTCTTTCTGAGAGTGTTTTCACTTATATAAATTGATTTGTTTTTTCTATGGCATAGCTCAGAAGATGAGCTCAGCAGTTTATTGGTTGAAATGAATAAAAGTACTGATTTTTTTTTTATCTTTTACTTTGGGTACTAAAGGTGATTTAGTAATTTTTTTGGAATTAACTATCACTTTAGACAAGGCCAATAACTGTTTCCATAGCAATAACTATAGAAAGAGAACTTTTGTTAATAATCATTTGTTTTATAATGGTCAACATTCATCATTCATATAATAGAATGTCATTAGAGAACAGTTTATTAGGCTGAGCAGGCTGATTAGCGATGATTTACTATTTCTTAATAAAATTAATTCTGACAGATCTTTACAATAATAATGTTTATGACATAACTAAACTGAACTTGCTTATTTCAGAAATTACCAACAAAAGAGTAGAAATTTTTTAACCGATTTTCTTTAGTTTTGTTTCAAAAACACTCAACAAAAGCCAGGATTTATTTTTGATGGCGATTTCTCTGCCAATATCTTTAGACATGTATAGTATTAAAAATATAATTACAAACAATTGAAAGATAGTCACGGGTCACTCAGGTGATTGGAAGATGCCCATCTTTTGTTTACAAAAGAGCCAATAACATTAAGATATTACAGGGGAAAGCTCCCACTCAAATGATTAGTGGTACTCAAACTCTTGACTCACATAATTGTCAAAGTTTCAAATATTGCTGCTGTACAAATGAAAGGGTTCAACATTGTTCTGAAACATTTGGGTACATAGTTTTGGGCAAAAAGGATGTTCAGCTGTATGTCTGAGGGAGTTGTGTATTTAGCAACTTGCAACTCCTATGACAGTTTTTATGTGGACAAGACTATTAGAAAGCTGATGTGCAGGATGTATGACCACACAATAGCCATTAAAAACAAAGACAACAAAATGCATTAGCTAAGCATGACTTTTAAGAAATTCGTTTTTGTGCTTGATCATGTTCCTATCAAGCCATTCAATGGGAACCTTAATATGTTGGAAAGTACGGAAGTTAAATGGCAAGTTTTGTTAGGAGCTGATAATGCTCCAAGTTTAAATGAAACTATTAACATGAAATGTATACTGACATCACAGAGAACTTAAATTCATTTATTAGGTTATTTAACACATTTTTAATGTTTTAATAAATCAATAATTTACTTTCATTTTTTTAAACATTTTTGTATGAATTTGATATCTTATTTTTATGTTTTTTTTTTGTTTAGCTGATTAGTCGTGTGATTGGTATGAGTATTTAATGATGACTTTGTGTTATAATGGTAGTTCTGAAGAAGATCTGCTAATAGAGCAAAAGAGCTTAAGTCCATTCACTTTGTGGCTCCTGTTTATTACTTTCACAGACATTACTTCTGTTTTCAATCCTTACTAGACTTTACTAATAGAAAAACCATGATGTTATAAATGACATAATTATGAAAACAGACTGGAATACTGTCCTCAGTGACCCAAAATAAATCTGTTCAGGATACTGTCAGTGAGTTCTCTGACATCATTAAGTTCTGCATTCATGAATAAATATCAAAAATAAACAGATATATAGGTATACTCAAGAAAAACCTTTAATCAAGCATATAAGACATATAACAGGGAAAATATGTATTACTTTGATTTCAAAAATTGCCTTAGTCATAACATTAACTCTAAAAAGTGAGAAATTTCTACACTTCTAATAAAATTGTCCATGTGCAAGATCTCTGCAAAAGCTAATAGTTTGAAACGGATAATAAAATGTTTTATTTATATTGAAAAGGAAACATTGTATGTTTAACATGTTAATAGTGAACTAATCACTGAGCTACAGAAAACCTGTGTGCATTGCTGAAAATAAAGACATATGTCAGTCTGCTATATAGAGACAATGGTAGACATCTCTTATGTAACTACAGACCACAGGATCATAGAAGGTTACTAGGCTAATGACCCTAGGGACCTTACAAGTCTAACCAAGTTTTAACCTTATTTCCACAATCAGCACCTATTGCCCCTGTTCAAGAGGGACACAAGTGGAACCCCCAGGGTGAATTTACTGTTACCCAATCAGTCGTCCAGATTATGTTTGAAGAGGGCCAATGATGTGCTCTGCTTGACATGAAGAGTGAGTCTGTTCCAAAGGTGTGGTAACCTCTGGAAGACAAATTTGTCCCTCCAGCAGGTTCTATTAATGTCACATACCAAGTTAAGGCCTTTAGTGAGTAACCTGCATACCATTTGACTTGCGGATATGCAGCATTTCTAATAAAGCTGGGACAAAGATTGCCTTATATGCAAGGCAGAGATCACCTCTGAGTAGTCTGTATGAAATAGAATAGAATGACAGTGATTTCAGATGATCTTCATAGGACAGATGCTGAAGACCTTGAATTTTCCTTGTGAGGAATCTTTGTGGTCTCTCCAATTGCTGCAGGTGCTTGGAAAGGTACATACCAAAACGGGCATTGTACTCAATTATTGGCCTGATGAGGGAAGAGTACAGGGAGGTTATAACTTCTTTATTTCTGGAGGCAATACCCTTATTTATGAGATGAGAACTATAGAATGCCCTTCTTACCACTTTGCAGACATAGTGATCAAAGGTAAGGTTGCTGTCAACCTGTGTACCCAGGTCTCTCATCACTGAGTGTGTACTTAGGGCATTGTTATTGATGTGGTAGTTAGCAGGAACATCACTCTTACCAAAAGGGATGATAATACATTTTTGCATTGAGTTTAAGGCTATGACGCTGGCACCAATCTAAGGGTTGATACCTAGCTGGGTGAGTTTGTCAATGATGCCTGAGTGAGGGACAGTGTCAAAAGCCTTGGTTAAGTCTAGGTAGGCTGCATGCACTGATTTCCCCTCAACTGGGTTTAACAGGCATGATCTCCCTTTGACAAATCTAAATTGAGTAGGGTCAAGTGTTTGGAGATTACCTGTATCTTTGTTGATAAGGTCCATAATAATTTGCTCCATGGCCTTGCAGATAAGGCTAGTTAGGCTAATAGGGCTACAGTTACTGGGGTCAGTGAAAGCACCACCTTTGCGCAAGGGGATAATGGTGGCCTTTTTCCATTCAGCTGGGAGGAAGCCAGTGCTTAGACTATGATTGAAAAGAGTGCCCAATGGTGTTGCTAGTTCTTGTTTGAGCCCATGTAAGATGCACCCCGGGATGTTATCAGGTCCCATAGATGCTGTGTTTTTTTACCTCAGAGAGTGTGTTTAGGACTTGCGGTAGTGGACAGGTGATAGAGATGTCATGGGGTATGTGTGGCGGGGACAGGAGAGTGAAGTTTTCACAGAACCTGTCAGCTAACAGGTTAGCTATGTCCACAGGCTCAGTGTGTGGTATCATTAACTACCAGTTCGGCACAGATCTGGGCTTTTCCTTTTAGGTTATGGACATAACTAAAGAATGCCTTATGGATGTCCTTAGTTGAGGAAGCTAACTTGGATTCATAATTTGCTTTGGAGGACTTCACAAGAATCCGTATTTGTTTGTTTAAGCTGAGGAGGGAGTGTTTCAAGTTTAGGGCTTGCTCCCTCTTACTCTTAGATAGCAATTTCTTCCTCTTATTGTAAACCTGTTAAAAGCAGTTGCCCACCAGGCAGGTTTGCTCTTCCTTGAGGAGCTTGTTTTGGTCCTATCAGGTACGGTAGAGTCAATGCAGTTGTATAGGTGTCTGTATAAAGCATTGTTGAAGAACTAGACATAGTTGCCAGTTTCATCTGTGGGGGGAGGTGCAGTGAAGCTATTTATACCATCCTGTAAGAGCTTAAAATCTGCATTGGAGAAGTTTTTTTAGTTTAGTTGCTGCTAGGAGGTGGTCAGGTGTGATAGTTACTTCAAATTATACTGATTTGTAGTCAGATCTTACCAGGGAAGACATCAGTGGAGGTGCTACAGTGGTCTCCCGTATTGGTAAGCATTAGATCCAGGATGTTGGCACCCCTTGTGGGGTTGTCAACTAGCTGGTCCAGGGTATTGGAGTTAATGAAGTTGAAGAACCTTTGGGTAAGTGAGTTTGCACATGAGTAATTTGCCCAGTCAATGGATGGGTAGTTAAAGTCGCCCAAAACCATGGTGTTCAGATGTATCTTGATTGACTCAAGTAGATCCAAATAGGTAGAGTGAGTGTCCTGATTCATGGAGGGGTATCCTGTAGCTGGCAATGACTTGAATAGGTGTCCTACCAACAGTTAATTGCACCTGAAGAATCTCCAGGGAATCATGCTGTTTAACCAATCTGGAGGTGTATTTATCTTTAATGAATATTGATATACCACCTCCTTTAGTTTTCCCACCTTCAGTTTGTGGTCTGAACATGTGGAAGGAAGTATAGCCCGATATGGCTGAGGTGTTCTCCACAGCCTTGACCCAGGTCTCCTTGAGTGCACAAATGTCTAAGTCTTCCAAGGTGAGGACTGCTTTCAAGGAGTGCAGTTTCATAGAAGCATAACCTTGAGGTTGTTTTTAGATGGAGTTTTTACATTGGGAATTTTGTCTTTCAGACGCTTCATAAAAAAGGCACTATGGGAGTGGCAAGAGCCTTGGCCAGTAGCAGAAATCTCAGGGATGACAGATGAAAACCATCTCTGGCAAAGCATTGAGGTCTGTCAATCATGTCATCCCAGACTGACAGATACTGTATCACCTTAGAATGACACCAGAAGCTAAGCCAATTATTGAAGTTAATCACTAAGTGGGTGTGGAGTTACATCAAACTCAAACAACTTGATACTTCCCAAATTCTAAGTAAAATCATGGAGAAAGTTTTAATAGAGCATCTCCAAAATGATACGGCGGGGGGGAGGGTCACATTAGATCCAAAGAATATGAAACTGATCAGCCGGATTACACTTTATAAAATTACAGAGTCATAAAAGAACTTTCCCTCAGTAACACAGATAAATTACTTTTTTTGGATATGGAACAATGTGGGCTTGTTAAGGAAAGATCATGCCTTCTGAATCTAGTGGCATTCTTTAAAAAGCTAGCCCCAGTACCCTGTGAAGGGCTAACAGTGTGTACTGCTCATTTGAACCTTGCTAAGGCTTTTACCATTATTCCACATAAGTGAAAGATTGACAGATTAAAAACTTCAAATGTCAGTTCATACATAATTAAACTGGTAAATCACTAGTTAAACAATAGGATACAAAATAACAGGTTGAGGGTTACCTGTCTGTCCTGACAGGGGTTGCCACTGGTACCCTACTATACTCTGTTGTGAGTGCATTGGAGTTTTCTTCTCAGTTATACAAGTGGAAATGAACTATGGATAAACATTTATAATATGCTAATGACCACAACCTTGACAATGTAATTACATCAGTAAAATGTGCCAGAATTGTCAATCACAGAAAATATCTGTACAATAATAATGACCTCATTTTTATTGTTAGTAAAATACAGCAACATGAAACTTAATATAGAAGGATGCAAATTATGAAAAAAGGGACAATCGTAATTTAAACCTTGACAAGTGTATATCTCCCAAAGTTAGAAAACCATATTCTGTAGCCCATCTTATTCTGTAGGCTATATTTAGTCACTATAGCAAAATCATTTTACCATTTTATACCTTACTGATCTGAGCCACTATTGATTACAACTTTGCCGTCTGTAGCCTTTGAACAAGCCAACTAAGGCGTCTTGAAACGGTATGACTCTTAACAAGAAAAATCATAGGGTTGGAAATCTTGAACTGCTAAAAAAAGGTTTCAGGAATTATGATTATATTCTGTTTATAATATGTTACTTTAAGGCAACTTCTGCCCAGTCTGTAACAGTGTCTGACCATGTTCTTTTAAAACATCTATGCCTAGAACACTTTGCTGGGGGAACTTGATACCACATCAGAGAACCTCATATTGAAATAAAACATCAGTAATAAAATAAACAAAAAAAAAAAAAAAAACAATACACACATTAGGTATCACATTCTGAGATTATGTAATCAGATTCCATTAACAATTAATGTGGCACTGTCCAAACAGCATTCATGCATACAGTTATAATCCTTCTACCTAAAGTCACTTCTCCTGCTGGAATTCCAAGATGGCTGCCGACTAGATCAGTCCCTAGTCACTGAGCTCCTCACAGTTATGTAATATCCGGCTTTAG
>NC_056744.1:147668889-147788889 GCF_019279795.1 Protopterus annectens | reverse complement strand
TAAGATGCATTATGAAGAGGATTTTTTATTACTCTAACTGCTTGCATTTCACATCATTCAGGATGCTAGCTGACACAAAGAAAGAACATTATGGAAAACAAAACTTTAAATGGAAATAGGAAATCCAAGTGAAACACTAAACATTTTGGGAAATGCACTTTAGAAATATGTCAACTCTAGGAATGATTCAGAATACCTAACAAGTACTCACCAAAACTGAATTTCATGACAGGGACTCTAATTCCCAGATTTCCTGACAGAGACCCTGATTTCCTCACTGTCAGGAAAAATTCCTGACACATTGCAATGTTAGCCTAAGAAGCAAACCAATAGGGTACAACCGGAGGATCATAAATGCAGGAAACGGCAAATAAGTAATGTCAGAAAAACAAAAGAAATAGGGACATTTGTTTTTCTAGAGTAAACTGAGGGCACCACACAACTGAGTGATAAAACAAAACTTTAACTGCAGATAAGAGCTTTTGCATCAGAGACACGTCCTCAGATCATACACAATCAAAAAGCACATATCTTTTAATACACAAATTAAAAAACAAATCAACCAATAAAATTACCCAAACAATGCTCATGACTTAGGTGAGGTTTGAGTGGAATGATCTCATTAAGGCCACTCCCCTTATCAGCTTGCAACAGGACTTTTATCTGTTTTGGAGGAAACACCTACTCCTTTGTTTGCAGTTCTGGTGTTACATTGTTTCCAGACCATTTTATGCCTGTACTTGTGACCATCAGCATCCTTCCTAGTGGCTTTGAGTCAAGTTACTTGCTTGACACTCAGCGCTGATTCAAAATTGTGAAGATGTCATCCAACAGGAATGGCTGTCATTTAGGCAGCCATGGAGGTGTTATGTGCCCTCTCTTGCATCTGATAATGCAAGCCATGAAGGTGTTTCTAATTGGGCCTTGGCCCCACCCCTGGTAGCTGATGTGAGTGCCCACTTCACTGCAGAGTGCATCCACCCACATGCTAATGAGGGTTACTGTCACCAAACTGGTAAACTAAGCCCATATTCCTGATTAACAGCTGCAACTTTATCTCCTGTAAATTTCCAATAGCATGTGCCAAAGCAGCTAGCTAGACTACTAATCTCTCCTACCAGGATAAGGAGTCAGCATTAGCTGCTCACTTTCATCCCTTTCTTAGCTCTTTCAGTGTGTAATCATTTGGTGCATAATCAGGGCTCTGTCCCCTTGTGACAGAGAGCCAGATAAAATATGAATAATTCGTTAAAACATGATTCAGGGAATGACGTCTACATAAAGTTCTACTTTCTAGAGGCTTAATGTGCAAAACATCCAATAGCTAATTATGGGTGTAACAAGCAAGGGAAGATGCTGGTATCCAAACCAAAGGTCACATAGCAAAGCAGATGAGCAGCTGTACTAGAGCATGCTTGGCTGACATGCATGACAACACGGCAAAACCTTCCTACTGTACCGGAAGCAGTACAAGCAGCTAAATGCAGTGCCTCCACCAAAAGTGATTGCTATCAGCAGAGATCGGCAGATAAAACAGCAGTGTACAGTGCAGTGGCCAACCAGATCACTGGTATGGGTGTGCTTGCCAAAGTAACCACTATGTATACCAATATAACCAGGGAGGTAAGAGATAGATAGGAAAGGGGGACTACAACAAGTAGAGACAAAAGCTCAAGGGTAATCAATACGGACTAGATGGTGGGGAAAATAAAGGCTATCTTTTTCTGGGGTAGGGCCTCCTTTTCTTTATTAAAAAAAAGGGTAGTTGGAGAAGATCTTGAGGGATGTTTTGGGTGGGATAGAAGAGAGGTAGTGGGTGTGGAAAGGCAGACATGGAACACATACACAGACAGGTTGGTATACTTATAAAACATAGGTGGGCAGTGAAAGGACACATGCAGATGAAGGGTAGAATACTGGTGATAGGGAGGCTGGACAATGAATAAGGTAAGGGGAAAGACACAAAATGGAGAAGTAATAGTGGAAAGTGGATAGGGTGGCATAGCTGACTATCAGGCTGGCCTAGAGGACAACATAATCAGCCATTACTCACCCCATTGGCTGATGTCATGGGTTGATTGCTGTCCTTTTGGCCCAATGGCTGGGGTCTTTCAATCAAATGAATCCCCAGGTTTCCTCAAAAAGATGCTCAATTTATTGATGCAGGCATACAGCTTTCTACACAACAGCCACAGCCTACACACTTGCAGGTGACACCCTCTTCCAACTTTAGCAGAGGAGCCTTCACCCCCTCCAGAAAGTGTGACTCAGAAGGCAGCAGGTGCAGAGACAACATTTTCCACCTCCTAAAAAAAAACTGAAATGGTGCTTTGACCCAAAGACAGCTGTAGCATCTTGTATACAATGAGCTGAATGCAACAGCACCTCCTCCACTGTCTCAGACAGGCCTGCGTAATGGAGACATTAACAGCCTGCATTTAAATTGGAACCTGTGTGCTGAGAGACAGCCTTACAAGACTATCTGCAAATATATAGAGCTGAGTATATTTTTCTGTATTATAGAGCTAAATTGTTGCTTAGATGTCTGTTGTCTTACTGTTCTGCAAATATACAGAGATCAGTACATATTTTTTGGTTTTATAATTTGCACTGTGATTCCTCACATCTCTGTTGAAACTGTCTTCCCCACCATTTGGTGGCTTTTGCAGTGCCCGCCCCACTGTAGATTTGATCTAGGACACTCCCCCAGTCCCATCTCTTTACTGCATTCTACCTAATAAACCCTTTCTGCACTTGCTGTGTGTGGACTAATATTGCTACATACTCAAGTGTGCCAGCTTGCACTGCATGTGAATTGTTTTTACTACTGTTTTTGCTACTTTTCTGAAAAAAAAAATTGCAAGCCTGTTTCCTACCTTTCCTGTAATTAGTGTTCCAGATACAGATTTGCTGTAGCCAGGACTGTTTGTAAGCTTCGGAGCCCCCCAAGCCTTTCTGTGTTGGAGGGAAGCCTTCTAGCTTATCAGTGGGAGTGGTAAGCATTAGGTAACCTGTCTACCACATAAGGAGTGGTTCTGGTCCAGAATTTGTAGTTATTGGCCATTTGGGTGGTCTTCCATCTCTCTCAACTTTCAAATTTGAAGGCCTGCATTTGCACTTGTTTCTGTCCTGTAACTCCTGGGCCCATCTCATTTGCTCACTCAAAAAAAAATGTATCTGCTTTTACTGTATTTGTGTTTCTTCCTACTTTATTTTGCTTTTGTGTCATCTTAAAAGTACTCAATTGTATTTATTACTGCTTGGTGTAACTCATTCTAAGCCTTTTAGTTTAAGCACTTGGGCTTCAGACCAGTAGTTTTACATTAAGAAGATTTGTGGTCTGCACTGTAGTGGCAGAACAGGTAGCTTACATCCTTCTAAGTTGGGAACTGCCGATTGAGGGTTCAGTGTCTGTTATTCTAAAAGTGTATTAATTCTGGTTTAAGCACTTGGACTTCAGGCCAGTTATTTTACATTAAGAGGGTTTGTGGTCTGCACTCTTGTGGGAGGAGAGGCTGGACTCTGCCCTTCTGAGCTGGGAATTTCTGGTTAAAGGCTTATAGTGCCTACATATTTGAACTGCTTCTTACTGAAATTGGTACACCTTGTTTGCTGTAGCATAGACTAGATCCAGGCCTGCTGAATCTAGCTTTGTTTGTATAACTTGAGCACTAATCCAGGCCTTCTTTAAAGTATTCAACTGTATTTATTACTGCTTGGTAGTAACTTGATTAAAGTGCAGCTATCATTCTATGTCTTTTGGATTAAGCACTTGGGCTTCAGACCAGTTGTTTTACATTAGGAAGGTTTATGGCCTGCACTCTTGTGGGAGGAGAGGCTGGACTCTGCCCTTCTGAGCTGGGAATTTCTGGTTAAAGGCTTATAGTGCCTGCATATTTGAACTGTTTCTTACTGAAATTGGTACACCTTGTTTGCTGTAGCATAGACTAGATCCAGGCCTGCTGAAACTAGCTTTGTTTGTATGCTTGTTGTTTGTTTGCTTGTTATTTCCCTGAAATGCTAATTCCACCTAAAACGGGGCTTTTCAGTGATTCTGTGGATCCCTAGTGATATCTGCATTGCTTACTGTACTTATTTCCTTGTTTCACTTGAAAGAAAGTTACTGTTTGTCGTTTTTGCATTTAAGTTACCTGTAACACATTGCATTTAAGTTACCTGGCACTTGCTCACTAAAGCAATTATATAAGTCAGCACTAAAAAATTAAAAGCACTACACCCTCACAAACTCCCCTTGAGTACCTTGTTCCCCATTGTCCTTTTTTTTCAATTATAAAGGAATTCCCAATACTATTCTAGCATGTCCAAAGGTCAGTTGTCAATCACCTCTCCGGTCCAGCTGGTGAATGTGGGAATCTTGAGGCAATGTTACAACTGCCTCATGTACACAGACAACTCTCTCCTCCTCCCAACAAATTCCAACACATGTGAGAGATGCAACCATATAGCCAAACTGGAGGCTAAGCTCTCTCAACTCAGTACTGGCATAACCAGTCAGGAGGAGAAGGAAACCACACTCACTACAATTCCAGTCTCACATAGACCTACCACGACAGCAAACCAAACACATAAACACACAAAAACATACTCGGGGTTCTAAATAAAAATCTGCCTAAGCAGCAAAGACCTCCAAAGCAGACACCCAAGCAACCGCTACCCCAAAACAAAACACATGCAACACATAGCTCACAAAGCCAGTGTGCCGAACAGTCACAGCCCTTAAGGCTAAACAACACACCTGATACACTTGTAATAGGGTGACTCTATCGTCAGCCACACTGACGTCCTGCTCACCAGGTTGAACAAGGAGAAAGTCATGGTGAGCTGCCTGTCGGGTGCTAGGATCCGCCACATAACACAAGCACTCAGGTCACTCCAAGGCAAGTACAAATATGACTTAGTCATTGTCCATGCTGGTGTGAATGACCTGAGACGTACCTCCCTGGACTACATGAAAAGAGACATAGAGGAGCTCTCTGAGCATGTAGCCCAGGCCAGTATGACCCTGACCTTGAGTAGCATCTTACCCTCACCAAGAATGATGCCACAATATGAAGACAAGATGATCAATTTCAACAATTGGCTTAAGAATTGGTGTCATTTATAGGGGATCCAATGCCTGTCAGCCTGGGATGACATGCTCGACAAGCCACGATGCTTCTCTAGGGATGGCTTGCCCTGTCACCCCTGGGCTTTCGGATATTGGCAAAGGCTCTTGCTACCCCCATAATGCCTTTTTTAGGCAAGGCTCAAAAGACAAACCCACCTCCATAGGTATCACAAGGGATAAGAAACTAAGAGTAGTGCTACTCAATGCCAGAAGTCTAAACCTCAAGATGCACGCACTCGAAACTCTCCTTAGCATGGAGAACATCGATATCTGTGCAGTAACAGAAACATGGTTCAAGGCTCCCGAGAGCACCCCAGCACTACCAGGTTATACCTCATACCATGTTTTTCGGCCCCAAAACTTGGACCGAACCACAAAAGGAGGGGGAGTATCAATATTTGTCAAAGATACCCACACCTCCAGGTTGGTGGCACAGCACGAAGCATCAGAGACTATCCATGTGCAACTAACAGTGGGTAAAACTGCCTTCCAGTTTATAGCCTGCTACAGACCACCCTCCCAAACCCAGGAACCCCACTCGGCCTTCCTGAGAACACTGGAAAATATGAAGGTCTCTCCAAACACCATTATATTGGGCGACTTCAACTACTCAAACATAGACTGGGAGCATTACTCTAGCTCCAACACCCTAGCCCAAAGGTTCCTAGAATTTCTAAACTCAAATGCTATGGAACAACTTGTTACCACTCCCACAAGAGGGAAAACATACTGGACCTGATCATCACCAACATGGGGACTCTATGCTCCAGACCAGAAGTGTATCCCTCACTGGTAAGATCAGACCATAAACTAATCTCACTGGATATTCACATCCCAACCCCACCCCTGCCCAGAAAACCACAGTGAAAAACTTCTCTAAAGCAAATTTCACACTCCTCAAAACCGAGGTGGAATCCTTCAAAGGCCCCGGGCCTGTGGAAAATACAGCCCAGACCACAGAATCCTTTATAAATGCATTCTATGAACACCTTCAGGAATGCATGGATCATGCAATCCCAAATAAAACCAAGACCCAATCCTCCAAAGGCAGATGTCCTGTCTGGTGGACCCCAGCCATAAACAAACTATACAATAGAAGGAGGAAGCTACTACATGATAGAGCAAAATCCCAAAAAGGGAAGGCATCTCTGATCAGTATTAGCAAAAAACTACGGGCACTCATAAAATCGTCTAAGGCCAGCTTTGAGAGAAAAATTGCACAGGACACTAAGGATAATCACAAGGCTTTCTTTAGTTATGTTAGGAACCTGGGTGGGAATTCCCAGATATGCTCAGAATTAGTCCAAAATGACAAAAAATACACTGAACCCACAGACATTGCCAACATCCTAGCTGACAGGTTCAGCACAACCCCCCCCCCCACACCAAAATAGCAAATATCTATCCCAGCAGAATGCTGCCCCCCTGACATCTCAGATGCTCAGGTAAGAGCCGCCTTCTCCAAAGCAAAAAACACAGCATCAATGGGACCAGACGGTGTCCCGGGCTGCATCCTACATGAACTCCAAGAAGAGCTAAACCCAAACATAAAACTACTGTTTAATCTCAGCCTTACTTCAGGATATGTACCCAAAGAGTGGCGTACAGCAACAGTGGTCCCTCTCCACAAAGGTGGTGCCTCAACGGATCCTGGAAAATATCGCCCCATAAGCCTGACTAGCTTGGTCTGCAAAGCTATGGAAAGGATCATCATGGACCTCATAAATAAAGATATTGGGGACCTACAGACACTGGATCCTACCCAGTTTGGCTTTGTTAAGGGCAGATCCTGCCTCTTAAACCTGGTCGATTTCTTTGAAACAGTCACCACGGCCATTGACGAGGGGAAGGTGGTCCACACAGCCTACATGGACCTCGCAAAAGCCTTCGATACAATACCCCACTCGGGCATTATAGATAAGCTCACCAGCTTAAATATAAACCCCTATGTCACTAGATGGGTTGCAAACTGGCTCAAGGACAGAACCCACATGGTTAGAATTGCTGTAGCCATGTCAGACTTCAAACCAGTTACAAGTGGCATCCCACAAGGCTCAGTCTTGGGACCTCTCTTGTTTGGTATATATTTCTCGGAGGTACAGGCCAACATGGAAGGACTGTGGCTGACCAAGTTCGCAGATGACTGCAAACTGGGTGCCATAATCGACTCTCCAGCCGACACAAGCATCCTCCAAAAGGGCCTCATAGAAACAGACAACTGGTGCCACAGCCATGGCCTCAAGCTAAATGCCAAAAAGTGTATAGTCATCCCCTTTGGCAAAAACAAAGTGCCCACAAATTACCACATAGGTGGTAATCCATTAAGTACAGAAGAAGTAATTAGGGACCTGGGGACCCAAGTTGATAGCAATCTCTCATTTGACAACCATGTGGCCAAAGTGGTTAGAAAAACATTTTATATAGCCCACTTAATCATGAAGGGATTCACATCTAGATCAAGGGAGGTCATCGTGCCTCTTTACTCATCCCTCATCAGGCCCATAATTGAGTACAATGCCCCTTTTGGGATGTACCTTACCAGACACCTGCAGCAACTGGAAAGACCCCAAAAGTACCTCACCAAAAGGATCAAAGGGCTCAAACAGATGCCATATGCTGCCCGGTTAAAGAAACTCCAGCTCTACTCAGTGGCATACCGCCTGCTCAGAGGCAATCTGTGCCTGACGTATAAAGCCATGTCCAACCCGGAATTAATGGACATGCTGCACCTCAGAAAATCCAAATCCCATCGAGCTACGCCGAGAGACTTGAACCTCAGCACTGAAATAAATAGGACATGCTAGAGGGACAGATTCATAACCCAGAGGCTCCCTTCACTCTGGAATAAAATCCCAGTCCAGGTTAGGCAGAGTCCCTCAATGACTCTCTTCAAGAGGAATCTTGATGAGTGGATGGGAGATCGTAGGTTTACCCCGGGTATCACTTCTGTGTCACTGTTAGACAGAGGCACAGTATACTAACCTCAAAAAAGGGCATAGCAAAATTAATTTAAAATGGGTGGCGAAAGCCAAACACACTCTGGCTAGGCTTATAAATGCCCTAGGGCAGATAGCCTAGTATGAACCTATGAACCTATGAGACACAATGAGAATAAAATTATAAGGTACATGACTGACATTAACACCATTGCAACTGTACAGTGGAATGCTGTACAACACATACATACCCCACTGTCTGGAAAGCTACTCTTGCCTTCTGCAGTATGCAGCTGCATTCAGACAATGCTCCTCCTCAGCTGCAATACCAGTGAAGTCCTGCTAAGCACTGGTGGACAATACTGAAGACAGAAAGATCTAAATGGGCATTAAAAATACTTACGGTACACCTCTGCCTGCATCTCCTAAGCCTCTGCCTCCTATTAGCATAGCAGTTCAGAGTAGCATCTCATCAGGCCATTGTTGTGATGCCTGCATTGTCCCACTGTACGGGTGATACCTGTATCATCAGACAGTACCTGCGCCAGGTCAGACCAGGCACTGACATTTCTAAAGGGTCAATATAATATCATAGTAGATGCTTCTTAAAGTTCCTGTGCAGGATGAACTGAAAAATCCTGCTCTTCCTGGCATACCCTGCTATAGCATTGTGATTAATGGAGGTTGCAGCCAGGCCCATTCAGCTGGCTCACTCAAGGAGCAATGTGGCAGATTCATTCACACTGATGCTTGTTTCTGCATCATCTGTTATGCAATGCAGGGCTGCACCACAGTGCTATGTACATTTCCAGGCCACAAAGATGATGGAAAATCTTAATACTACTAATGGTTTAACTACCAAACCAAATACCTTCTTGCTAGGGGACTTCAGTTATCCAAGCATTTACTAGCATATTCACACCTTGAAAAATGGATATGCTCAGCATTTCCTATACTTTGTCAATATCAATACACTGGATCAAATTGTAAAACTACCCAAAACAGGCTCTAATATACTTGACCTGGCCATTACTAACTTAGCCCCCACCTATACCTCACCACACATCTCGTCATCCCTGGTTAATCTGAACACAAATCAGTTATCTTCTATGTCAGGCTTAATGGTACCACCCCACCAGCAAATGAAACTACCTTCAGGGACTTCTCCACGATAAACCTACCTTAGCTTGTAGAAGACCTCTGCAAAATTCACAACAATTCCCATAAAGGGACCTAAATGAGTGGGCTGTTCTATTCATCTTCAATTTTTACCAGCCTCGAAACAGTTGTATAGAAATGTCTGTTCCTATCCACCCTCAATATAATGGAAACTTCTGGAATAAACTTCTCTGGCGGAACTCCTTGTGGTAATAAACTGTACAACAAAAAAAGCAAATAATGAAAAGCTGTAATAAATCCCTATCCCCCTACTTTAACACCAAATGGGAACATACCAGCACAGAACTTAGGTGCACTATTATAAAACAGAAAGTATGAACTTAAGGTCACTACAGCTGCCAAAGAAAACTGCAACTCTCTCTTCAGTTAAGGCAGGGAATAAAATAATAATGTTCAACAATGCACCAAGCTCATCCATAATAATATCACATATTTAAATCGCAAGGATAAAGCCAATATATTAGCAGGCACATTTAGCGGTAACTTTACCTCATCTACCTACCTCTTTGTGCCCAGAATGTCAAAAGATAGCACCCATTCCAGCATTTAAGATCTATTATTGCTGTTTTCTAGAGTAGCTATTCCCAGAGAAAGTCTTACTGATTAAGACGGCCCATTCATATCCAGAGAAGTGCATGACATTTATCACTTTTCTAAACTGAAATGAAGATGCGCATGCTACCCTGAGACAGGCTGGCAAATTGAGCATTTTAATAACACTTCTGTATCTGTGTTTCATAAAGCTACCAAACTGCACAGGAAAAATTGGAATCAGATGTTTCCTTATTTTCTCCTTATTGTAAAAACAGTAGTTCTTCTCTCAACAGGGTTCACACCTTTGAATTGTTATATGACTGACATCCCGGACACTTGCTAGGTATAGCAAAATAAACATGGGGGGAGTAAAAACACCTCCTTTAAATCTGAGATAGCATTTTGCAGATCTGCAGAACACATTAAGAATTAAAATGTATGTATTACGGAACATTTTATGAGAACACAGAAGACACAACAGAGAGCAAAAAACAAAAATGCATGTCTCGGAGAATTCAAATTAGGGAATAAAGATCTTGAGTTTGTACCCGCTGCTACTGGTGAAAATAAGTTCTTTGCAAAATAGCAAGGACCTTCTAAAATTGTAGAAAAAAATAAGTAAGGTAAATTATAAATTGGTACAACTGGGAAAAAAGGAAACCAGAACAATCATACATACCACACCCTCCCCACAGCAGATCCTAAGGTTTAAATAGAAAAGGCATTATCATTCTTTCAAAAACAAGTAAGGCAATTTGTACGTAGGAAATAAAGATATGTTTTCAGATTTGCTTGATATAACTGGTTTGATTGAACATAGCACAAACACCGTTTTTGATGAGGAAGTAAATTTGAAACTGTACCCGTATCAGGATCTTAATGAAAAGCAGCTAAGGAACAAGACGTGCATAAAATGCTCAAACATGGGAGTCTTAGAAGAATCCTAATGTGAACACAATAGCCTTGTTTCATTGTCCCCAAGCCTGATGGGTCTATAAGGTTTGGCAATGACTTTAGGAAATTAAATAACAGATCTACATTTGATTTTTATCTCTTGCCCCGAGTGGATGAACTGAGTGATAAACTGGACAAGGCTTGGTTTCTGTCCACTTCAGACCTAACCCTAGACTACTGGCAAATCCCACTAGCCCCAAAACCTAAGACAAATACATTTTCTACATCAACTGGGCTCTTCCATTACAGATTCCTGTGTATTGGTCTACATAGTGTAATTGCAACTTTCCAGAGGCTGATAGGCAAAATATGTAAACTACATACCAGATATGCAGCAGCCTACCTGGATGATGTGGGTCATATTTTCTGAAGCTGAGAAAGGCATTTCCCTGATGTGTAGGCTGTTTTGAATTATCTGTATAAAGGTGTGTTGACTGCTAACCCAGCTAAGGACCTGTTATACAAGGCAGAAGCCCACTGTTCTGGCTATATAATAGGCAGAGGGTCCACGAAACCTAGGCTGAGAAAATTGAAGCAGTCCAAAACTAACCAAAGCCAACCACTAAGAAACAGGTTAAGGCTTATTTTTTATGCTTAGTGTCAAAGGAAAAACAACTTCAAAATGATCAACACACAGCAGGTTCAGGTTAAGGCACTTTAATCTTGCAGCAAGGAGACAAAAACGTGCTAATACAGAGTTTGTCTAACTAGAATCAGGAAGTGAAGCTATTCTTATACATTTCTTACAAGACATTGCCTACCAAGCTGACGTAATAAATCACAAGTTCTTTCAATATTATTTCATAGCAGCTGTTTGTCCATGATTTTCTGCTGGCACATCAAGTTTACAAAAAAAACTTCCTAAGAAAAACAACGTGGCCTTGATGACCACCGGTCAAATACAACTTCGCACTATGCAATGTTACCATCCAAGGTACTATGGCTAATTTGAGCACAAAGCAAGTACAGATTATAGTTCATTTCTTCAAGCAGTCTTTGTTTGATGTATCTTTGCTTTTCAGCAGCTGTGCATGTTCTCATAACATGAACAGAGCTGATTGTTCATCTTCAATCACATTATAGAAAACAGTATTGTTCTATTCATTCACTATTCATTCATTTTCCTGACCTAGCAGATAATCACCTGCTTCTCAGTAAATTTCCAAAAGGCATAAACATGAATTTTGCTGTGCTAGCAAATACTAAGTCAGAGAGCATCTTGCAGTTTCAGAAAGCATACTGCAGTTTGAAAAAGCTTCTTATAATTTCATACAGAATTAAGCTGTACATAAAATAGAATGAAATGTGTTAACCCTTTTAGCTTCTAATAAGCACTAAACATATACATTAATACATATTTTTCTAACATTTCCCCCCTATTAATACTTTTTATTCCATTTTCAAAAGCATAAACAGTTGCTTCTTCTCCTAACCTCTTTCTGTTTAGAATTTGCAGTTAAGAGAGTCATTTAGTTTAAACTTATGAAAGTGTTTCATTTTTCAACTTCAATTTCAGTACTTTGATACAAAGTTTCAGAAACTGACATGTCTATAAAATCTTTGATTAATCTTTTCATGCAGGGAATACCACAACACACACTCCTAATAGGAGTAATCCCACACAAATGGCAATCAGGATGTTCATTAGGATGCTACCCCACCCCCCAAACAAATTCTGGAAAAAAATCTGTCAGTGGGTTTGGGCCTGGTTTGGTCATGGCCGACACTTGCTGAATCACCTCAAGATGGTCGTTTATCTCATGCTGGTTGTCAGGAATATATGAACAGCACTGCTCTTTTATTAAAGCGCACGTACCACCTTTCGCTGCTAGGGTGAAGTCGAGAGCCATGCAGTTTTGAAGCACCACAGTTCTCATAGCGTTCAGTTCATCAGTCACTAATTCGAGAGCAGAAAAAAAGTTGCATTGCTCATTACTTTGAGAAGTTTGTACAGTTTTCTCAGCTCCCAAATCGATTTCACTGCACCATATGCAGGGGCTATACCTGCCCAAGATATAATAGTGTCACTCAAGTCCATGTGTGTCAGTTCATCTTTATTTTTCACGGAGTTATGGTTTCTCCAGCCTGCTTCGATTCATCCCATTGGATTCTCAGGTCTCTTGATTGGATTTCCAGGTTTCTTGGTGACCTCTCTGACATTTCAAATTCTTCCCTGAGGCAAAACTGCAGTGTGTCGTATGGCCGGAACCAGGTAACCCAAAAAACAACTACCGGACCAAATCTCAGATAACCATTTGTATGCCTTTTTCCTACACACAAAATAACAATTCTCTACTTTAGTATTAATATATACTTGCCCTGCATGAAACATTTTCTTATCAATGATAGATAGTTGTTTAAAAAGAACAGGATTATGTTGTACTTCATCAACCGTTTCGTGCATTAGTTCAAAATAAGAGTCATAGTTTGTATCACAAATATAACCTGCATTATTAGCTTTGATATAACATTTGTATGGAGCAGTCACATTACAATTGCTCCAAACCACCTGTACCGTATCATTTTTGTAAAAACATACAATTCCCTTTTGTGTAACAGGCAGGTACAATGCTATTTTGTCTTGTGATTTCACAGTTGTAGTATCGAAAATCAAATTTTCCCAGGTCTCATTGACCCCTAGGGGGACAGCAGTCATTAATAATCCCCCATATGCTGTTGGTATAGCTGTGCAGATCCAGCAATTTGAAACATTAAAAGTTTCAGCATACACATATTTAATTGCTTGGTAAGTGTTAAAGTTCGGATGCCAGTCTATAAGTAACAAATCTCGTTTATTCAGTTCAGCTCATGTGGCTGGAAAAAGGAAAGGCCACAACAAAAAGATTAATGTTATCAATACGGCCAACAGAATGATCATGCAATACTTCTGAGGTTGTTCAACATTTCTACTTGTTCCGTATCTGGTCATTTTGTTCTTGTGTAACAGTAACAAGTTTTTTGTCCAGTTCAAAGATTTTAACCAATTTACAGTGTGTCAGATGAATCCAGGACGCTCGCTCTGCAATCTTGACTGCAGTGGGTGTTGACAGTAGCACTTGGTACGGCCCTTCCCACTTCGGTGTGGTCCAATTCTTCTTCTTGATAACTTTCACCCAGACCCACGTGCCTGGGACTACTGCTTCTTCCAATGGTCTGGTTTGTTCTTTATCTGAAACAGAATTTAACTGCAAAAGTTGTTTATTACTTAAAAGTCGTCTCATATATTCTGCAAGTGAACTGTTGACCTCCTGGTCTGCAGGCATGAGAGGTTTCCACTGAGGTATATAATATGCCCTCCCAAACAGTATTTCAAAAGGAGTTAACCCCTTTGCATTGGGAACAGGTCTCATGTTCAACAGTGCCAGAGGCAGGCAGTGCACCCAGTTCTTTTGTGTCTCACTAATCAATTTCCTAAGTTTGTTTTTCAAAACCCCATTATGCCTCTCTACTAATCCTGCGGATTGGGGGTGGTATGCGCAATGGTTCTTTAAGGAAATTCTGAAATATCGGCTCAACTGTTGTATAGTTTGATTTACAAAGTGTGCGCCATTGTCACTGTAGATCTTTTCTGGTATGCCAAATCTAGGAATAATTTCTTTAACAAGGACTTTTGCAACAGTAGCTGCATCTGGATTTTTGGTTGGAAAAGCTTCCACCCATTTGGAAAACATATCTATAATGACAAGACAATATTTCTTATTTTCACATTTGTTTAGTTCTGTGAAATCCATGCAGATAGTATGGAACGGGTACAGTGGTGTTGGGAAACTCCCTTGCTTAGGCTTCAATGCCCCTTGTGCATGATGCTTGTTACAAACATGGCATGCTGCACAAAAATTTTTTGTGTGTAAATCCATATGCAGTGAACACTCAGTGCACTAACTATACCATCCCCCCTGTTGAGACATGGCACTGCCCATGGCTCAACAAAGCTGCATATCTAAACAATTTAGAGGACAAAATTGGTTTTCCTTCTTTGAAGATGTACAGCCCTTTCTCAAGAATTGCTCCTCTTTTTATCCATTTCTGTTTTTCTATTTTCATAGTAAGTGTTTGCATTGTTTTCAACATTTCTAAATCTAAAATCTCAGTAGGTTGTAATTCCTCACTCAAAAGAAATACTTCAGAAGCTGAAGCTGCCTGCTTTGCAGCTGTATCAGCTCTCGCATTACCTTTTGAAATCCTATCCTGTTGTTTGGTATGAGTTACACATTTACAAATAGCTACTTTCTGAGGTAACAGAATGGATTCTAACAAATCTAAAATAAATTGCGCATGATTAATCGGTTTACCAGTAGATGTTATCATTCCTCTATTTTTCCACTGTTGTGCAAAAACATGTTCAGTAGAAAAAGCATACTGGCTGTCAGTAAAAATGTTGACACATTTACCCTTTGCCAAGGTACATTCCCTTGTCAAGGCAATCAATTCTGCTGCTTGCGCAGATAAGTTGTGTGGTAAAGACTTTGCTTCTAAAATCTCAGTATCAGAAACTACTGCATACCCCACTAGGTTCTGTCCTGTAGGACCCCTTCTGCATGAGCCGTCCACGTAATATGTCACTTCGGCATTATCCAAGGGAACATCCATTAATTCTTTTCTAGGCAGTGTCTTTTGCTCAATCTCCTGCAGGCATCTGTGTGGTGTGCCATCTGCAGGGGTCGGAGCAAGGTAGACGGATTTAAAGTTGTATATCATTCAATTGTCATATGCAGTTGGCTCAAGAGTATAGTCATACAGGAAAGATGTCTAGCAGGAGAAAGAAATGCTACTTTTTCTTGCAGTAAAATAATTGCGACTGCATGAGGCACTCTCAAAGTGAGAGGGTGGAACAACACTTCTGAGGCCGAAGCCTGTACTGCCATTGCAGCTGCAACTACTGCTTGTACACAGTGGGGCAGGGATCGCGCCACTGGGTCCAGCTGTGATGAATAGTAAGCTATGGGGCGTTGCTTATCCCCATGTTGCTGTGTTAACACTGATGTCATGTAACCTTGCTTACAATCTACAGTTTGGAAAAAACGTTTATGATAGTTTGGTAATCCTAAAACTAATGAGGATGCTATCAATTGTTTCAGTTTGCAGAAAGCTGATTCTGCTTCTGGTGTCCATTATAATAAATCTTGTGCTGCCATAGGCTTCTTGTATATCAAGTTGGCCAGTGGAGTAGACTCCAAGGCATAGTTTGGAATCCAACTCCAACAGAAATTAGTCATGCCCAGGAAGGACATAATTTCCTTCTTGGTAGTCGGTTTGGGTGCTTGTAAAATTGCTATTTTCCTATCTTCATCTAATGTTCTGCCTTCTTTGGATATTACATATCCCAGGTATTTAACCTGCTTTCTCCAAAGCTGCAATTTGTTTTTGTTTACTTTATGTCCTTGAGTGGCTAGAAATTGTAGTAATGCTCTGGTTTCTTCTTTGCATTCTTGCTGGGTGGGGGCTGCCAGTAGGATGTCGTCTATATAAAGTAAAATTTGGCTGCCTCTTGGTGGGCTAAATCCCACCAAATTGCTTGCCATCTCTTGTGCAAATATTGTTGGGCTTTCACAATACCCCTGTGGTAGTCGCGTGTATGTATACCTTTTCCCCTGAAATGTGAATGCAAACCAATGTTGGCTGTCAGGGTGTATTGGTATCGAAAAGAACGCATTGCTAATATCTACCACAGAAAAATACTTCTGTTGAGGCTTCAAATCATTCAATAGGGTGTGTGGATCTGGCACCGTAGGTGCTCTAGGTATTACTGCATCATTTACAGCTTGTAAATCTTGGACCATACACCATTCTCCGTTTGCTTTCCTGACAGGAAATAAGGGTGTGTTACATGGTGAATCGGGAGATTCTACCAGTACTCCTTCCTTAAGTAAAGCTGCTATTATAGGTTTGATTCCTACTTCTGCATCCTTTCTTAAGGGATACTGTCTCTTTTGAGGTCTAAATGCTGATTTTTGGCGTAATAGTAACTGGTCCTGCTGTACGAATACATCTGATTTCCCTGTTGACCAGAGAGTTTCTGGTATGCTCCGTAAGGCATTTTCTTCCTCTTCTAGTAAGAGTGCTAATCAGCTGTCCTCGTTAGACTGCAAGTGTACAGCTGGGTGTGTCTGCATTATCCAGTTTAACTTCTGCTTCTGTACTCCCTGTTCTGACAATTCTAACTCTGTTTGTTTTTACCACTTTGTGACTTTTTCTCCTAGATCTACCCATTTCACATTCTTGTCCTTAGTTAAACTAACATGTGGTAATCGATTAGATCTATAGAGTGCAAAGAATTCCTGGGGCAATGAACAGCTAACTACACTGTTCCCTTCTGTGTCCCAGTACAGATTACGTAATACTAATCTGTTTGCATGGTTTTTAAACAGTTCTTGCTCATATTCCTTATCAGGTCCTGGTGTGCTACAATAATACAGATTACAGTGCAACAAATGCTGTTTATCAGTGTCAAGGGAGGGGGACTTACTGATGGCTACGTTCATCAGTTCTTCGGTTACTGCCCCTGGACCAGTCATGACTAAGTCCTGGCTATACCAATAAAATGTTTCACCCTCTGGTCGCACCACAAAAGTATCCATTTGTCACTGTGCTTCCATACTCTGCATAGTCAGTATTACTGCTATGCCAAATATCTGCATAACATCTCTGCCCAAAAGGTTTACTGGGCATTTTGCAGAAACATCAATTTTGCTTTTCTGGGTCATCCCTGAAACAGGGTCAGTTATTCCTATGTTATGGGAGAGTGGCTCCCGATACAGCTCTCCATTAGCTGCTTTCACTAATATGTACTCAAGTGATTCTGAATTTTCTGGTAGTTTGGAAGGATGTGCCAGGGTTCGTAAAGCCACTGAGTCACACAGGAATTTAACTTCCCTCCCCTCTACCAGAAGTGTAACTTCTGGTTTCGTGTCTGCTAAATAGAGCTCTAGGCTCAATAATGCTAAGTCCAAAATTTCACTTTCTTCACCATCTGTGATTTCTTGCACTTCCTCTATTTCTTCTATCACATCCTCTATTCCCTCTATCACATTTGCATTTGTCTTTTCTCGGTTACTCCCTTCTAGTGATTCTTGACTATCATATAGTCAGTCCTCACCCTCCTTATCTTCCATGGCTACCTTCTTGTTTTGCTTGCAATCCCTTGCTAAATGTCCCTCCTTTTCGCACTTAAAACATTCACCCCTTTTCTTTCTCTCTTCAAACTCTTCTGATCGTTTATCTGATTGTTTGTTTCCCTGGGAATTTTTCTTGCCCTTTTTCCCGGACTGTACTACATAAACTTCTGCTCTATCTTCTACAGAAAATACTTGGGCTTTCTTTTTCTTTTTACTATTAAAATGCCTTTCAGCATGTCTAGCATATTCAAGTAGTGACTGTAATCTACTTGTACAATGGTCTACCATGTGCTTTGTAATAAAGCTGCTTATAGGCAAAATATTGCCTTTCAAAAATGCATTCTTTAGTTGCTGCTCATACGGGAAATCATGTGTTTGGTCTTCAGGTACCTGCATTCCACAATGGTTATTAAAACACTCTAATAATCTAGCATAATATTTGTCAACAGTTTCACCTTCCTGTTGAATGCATTGATTAATGCAAGTCCAGTCTGCCCTAGGCTTCCACTTCTCAGAGATTCGGTCTGTTAGACCTTTCACTCTGTTATCCAGTTCTGCGTTGCTATGTGGAAGTGGCTTATGTTCTGCGTCACAGGGATTCCAGTTGCCACTGATCATGTGCCAATCTGGACCTACGATTTGTCTCACTACGTTTTCTACTTCTTCTCCATTCAAATGATAACTTAACCTCATGCACTGTAAGTCTTCTAAGAATTTTCTAAAATTAACTTTTGGATGGGGAATTCCCTCTGTGGCTTTCCGGATGTCTTCCGGTGTCCATGGTCTATATACTAGGAGAGTCGGGTCCTGTCCTGCCTGTCCTGCCTGAGGATTTGGTACTTCTATGAGTGGACATATCTCTTCTTCACTCATAGCTTGTGAATTTTTGTTTATTTCATATAACTCAGTATCCCCTCTTAAGTTACGTGTTCAAGACCTAGTCTCGATGGGATCTCTAACATACGGTCTTGGCTTCGCGGTAACAGCCGGGTATAGCGGAGGTGGACCAGGTTGTCCACTCACTTCATATTCTGGTGCGGGAAGCAGAGGGGGCAAAGGGGCTGATGCTATTACCAAATTATTGTCTTCTTTATCTAAAAACATTGCTTTTGAATTATTACTTTTTTGTTCTCTACAGTTTGCTTTCTCAATCCACCTGTGTGCCTGAGGAATGCCTAATTGACGTTGCTTTTTTACCTGACCTTTTGCGTCGGTTTTAAGCTGTTTGATAAGTTTAATAAGCGACGATTTTTCTAATTTGCCATTAAATTCATATTTATTAACCCATTTTGTATAGTATCTAACATTGTTGGCACGCTGTAATTGCATATATTTTGCATCTTCGGTTAGTGGTGGATCTTGGGAACTTTTCGTGCACTTATTACCCATATTGTTCTGACTGTTAAAAATGTTACGTAACCCTTCTTATTTTCAAGTGGTACCACGATTTTCTGTTTCACAGTTTATCTAGAATAACTGTCTTACCTATTCTGTTTCCCTGATCTATGACAAGACTGCAATCTTTCTGTCCCTGACTTGTACAAAACAAATCTCCTGACAGATGATTCAAATCAAGCCCCTGATTTAAAACAGAAAAAAGGTAAATCTCACCTTACCTGAGCCTCCATGATTGACCGGTTCGTATGCTAACTCGTCCTCCAGTCGCAGATCAGAAAATTGGCTGGCCTCTTTTGAACGACAAGTCAGTCGGAGGTCTTTCAAAGCAGAAGAACCAATGTGGTTTCTTCCCCGTATGGTTTCATGCTGACTGGCCCATCTGACCTGAGGTGAAGTGAGAGTTTCTGGTCCGGAGGACCAATCAGTCAAAGGAAAAACAACTTCAAAATGATCAACACATGGCAGGTTCAGGTTAAGGCACTTTAATCTTGCAGCAAGGAGACAAAAATGTGCTAATACAGAGTTTGTCTAACTAGAATCAGGAAGTGAAACTATTCTTATACATTTCTTACAAGACATTGTCTACCAAGCTGACGTAATAAATCACAAGTTCTTTCAATATTATTTCATAGCAGCTGTTTGTCCATGATTTTCTGCTGGCACATCAAGTTTACAAAAAAAACTTCCTAAGAAAAGCAACATGGCCTTGATGACCACCAGTCAGATACAACTTCTTACTATGCAATGTTACCATCCAAGGTACTATGGCTAATTTGAGCACAAAGCAAGTACAGATTATAGTTCATTTCTTCAAGCAGTCTTTGTTTGATGTATCTTTGCTTTTCTGCAGCTGTACATGTTCTCATAACACAAACAGAGCTGATTGCTCATATTCAATCACATTATAGAAAACAGTATTGTTCTATTCATTCACTATTCATTCATTTTCCTGACCTAGCAGATAATCACCTGCTTCTCAGTAAATTTCCAAAAGGCATAAACATGAATTTTGCTGTGCTAGCAAATATTAGGTCAGAGAGCATCTTGCAATTTCAGAAAGCATACTGCAGTTTGAAAAAGCATCTTATAATTTCATACAGAATTAAGCTGTACATAAAATAGAATGAAATGTGTTAACCCTTTTAGCTTCTAATAAGCACTAAACATATACATTAATACATATTTTTCTAACACTTA
The DNA here is from genome assembly GCF_019279795.1 of Protopterus annectens. Lineage (NCBI taxonomy): Eukaryota > Metazoa > Chordata > Ceratodontiformes > Protopteridae > Protopterus > Protopterus annectens. The sequence continues at coordinate 147,768,448 of NC_056744.1, read as the reverse complement.
GATAACTATTATAGCAAATTTGAGCCTATTTTTGCTACCATCCCTTGCCTTCTGACTGACCTAATCCATGGTGAGCCTCCCCCAACCTTGAAAGTTGAGTGGAGAGTTGAAGCAAAACAAGCTTTTAGACAACTAAAAGATATGTTGAGTTCAGAGCCAATAATTAATACTTCTAGAGTTTTCCAGGGAATTCTTAGTGCACATAGGTACACTGAGGTGGGCATAGGAGCAGCCATATCTCAGATTATACACAAACATGAGCATATTCCATCTGTTTAAAAAAGCAGAAAACTCAGCAATGCTGAGAAACATTTGTCATCCCTAGACAAAGAGTGCATTGCTATAAAATGGACTCTCGCCACTCTAAAATACTATCTGTTGGGTAGGATGGGGAATTTGTGTTCCTTATTGACCATACTTTACAATGGTTCTAATGCCAAAAAGATTGCTACCTATAATTGTCCAGATGGATTGTGACCTTCCAGCCTTTTAAAATCCAACATTACCTTGGCTGCAGTCAGTTAAATGCTCACAGACTGTCTTGAACTTGCAGTCCCATCCTATAAGGCTGGTACTCATGGTTCTACCCTAAGGGCAGGAGGTGCATGTATGGTACAGTGATATTACCACAGAAGGAGCAGTATGAAGAGAGAGGCAGGGAGACTAAAGTGTGCAGGTAAACCATCTCCATTGCAACTAATATGAAACATATGCCTCTGTAGGAATATCAGAACCATTAACCCTTAAGGAAGCAGATTTCTAACTTGGGTCAAGAGAGGGAGTACAGAAGAGGAGCCTCCAGGGAGCTACAGACAGATATATAGAAGGTGACCATGAAACCTGAAGTCTAGAATGTAGCACGAAGTTTGGATAGAGAAAAAAGATGTTAGGAAACTAGGAGAGCTTAGCCTCCTAGTTTATTATGAAATACTTATGCCTGTATGTACTCCTTTCCTTTGTTGCATGAAGAAAGACTGGATCTATTTTGCTTTGAATAATCCTGTATGAAGGAATATTGCAGCTGTGAAATGAACTCTGGAAAGACAGTGATGAATAAATATAGGTTTTTGTTTCTGATATTTCCCATGTTTTGTTGCAATAAAGTACTTTTCTTAGTAAATAAATTTGCTTAAAAAATGACAAAGCTGTTTCCATGGACTGGGTTTATTATTGTCTACTTTATTTGTTTTTGTTAGAACACTGATCCTGGCAGACATTTTCTAAGATCTGCATGGACACACACACACACACACACACACACACACACACACACACACACACACACACACACACACACACACTCACTCACTCTCTCTCACATGGTAAACACACCTAATAGTCTGTAAGATCAGAAGTTCATCTGCTGCATTTTCTTGAGATGTAGGCAGACCCTTGAGCACCCATCCAAAAATGTACACAAGGAAAGGCTATGCTAACTCTGCAGAGAAGGCATCCCAGATGGGATCCACCAAGAACCTAGAGATGGGAGACAGCAATAACTTTGGTTAGCAAAAATATATAAAATTAAAAAAAAAATTTCACTGTCATATTTTGCCTTAGATCCCAGTATTGTGTGTAAACTCTACTGGTACTTTTCTGCAACAAATTAAATTTGGACTGATTACTTGTGGAGGTAAAAAAAAACATTGTCCAGTTATGGAAGTGTGCACCACACTAAACCATGGAAGATCATGTGATAGTCTTGTCTTTCGGCTTTTCCCAGTTAGGGGTCACCACAGCAGAACTCCAGTCTGCTCATGATTGGCAGTAGATTTTACAGTGCCGAGTTGCCAGCCTGACACCCAACCTTCAACAAAGACACGCCCATTCACGCTTGCACCTACCTTCATGTCTTTAACGTCACTCGACCACGGGGAGGACATGCAGACTCCTCACAGAATGCGCTCCAGCCCAGAATCGAACGGGAGAACCTCTTGCTGTGAGGCAACAGCGCTAACCGCTGCACCACCGAGGCTTATTCAAGACCATGTGACAATTTGTTTAAAAAAGAGAATTTAACATAAATACCTGATCAGGTTTCCTGCTGCAATATGGTACTCATTTTTTATTTTATTTATCATTTGTTAACCAAGGTAGAGCACTGATACAGGTTAACTGTTTTTAGGCTCAGCCTGGGATATTCAAAGTACAAAGAAATAGCACAAAAACTGGACATACAGTACATAAGAAAGTACAAATACAAAGTGCAGCATCAATAGAAAAAAAGAAAAACAGAATACAATTTTAGTACAATTATTTGTGTTGATCCATTGTAATGGAACTGTTAGTGAAATAGAAGGTGACTCTATTCATCCTTCCATCTTCTCAGAGGTACACTTAATTCAGCTCAGGACCATAGTGAGCCAATCTGTTATACAGAACATGATAAAAAGGCAGTTAAATATAATTTGAAGAAAGTTACATAGAAACCACAGTATGCTTGATTTCTAAAACTATACTGACTGTCACACATGTTCAGTCACATTAATGGGGGATGGACTTGCTTTTATGAAGCTACATTCTTTGTGACACATACCACATTATTTACTCCCTTTATAGCTTATACCCATTAATTAAAATAAACAGCATTTGTTGTCTACAGACCACTTTGCATTGATGAAGTAGCGTATACAGTACAGGAACAGAAACAGTCCTGTTTGTGCAAAGTTCCAGAGTCAACTGCGTTAACTTTACTTCTCATTAGTTCAGACACCGAGGTGGGGTTTCTAGCTCTTTATAATTTCTGCAGTTCACACACACTGTGTCTTGCATCAATGGCACAACAGATTTAATATTCTGAATGACTGTCTCTCATGAAGGTAAGAGAATGAGTCAGGATGGGAAATGTTTCCCTATGGTCCTGGGTCCTCTTGTGTTTGGTATCTACTTCTCTGAAGTCCAGGCCAACATGAAGGAACTCTGGATGACAAAGTTCACAAATGATTGCAAGTTGGGAGCTATTATTAACCCCCCAAGTGATGTTGACGTCCTACAGAATGGCCTTACTGAGACCAACAACTGGTGTCAGAACCATGGTTTTAAGCTCAATGCCAAAAAAAGTGTCGTCATTTGACCCAGTTCACATGAATTACCACATTGATGGTAGCCCTGGGAGATCTGGGGACACAGGTTAATAGCAACCTCTCTTTTGACCACCACACTGCCACTGTGGTGAGAAAGTCCTTCTATGTGGCACATCTCATTACTAAGGGTTTTGCATCCAGGAAGAAAGAGGTCATTGTCTCTCTCTACTCTTCCCTCATTAGGCCAAACATCGAGAACAATGCCCCATTTGGCATGTACCTCACTAGACACATGCAATAACTGGAGAGGCCACAAAAGTACCTCACAAAGAGGATCCTAGGCCTTAAACACTTGTCTTATATGGACAGACTAAAAAAACTCCAACTATTCTCTGTTTCATACCACCTACTTAGAGGCAATCTGTGCTTGACTTACAAAGTCATGTCTGACCCAGCTCTGTTAGAAATGCTACATCTAAAGAAATCCCAGTTCCTCCACACCACATGCTCCAGAGACCTCAACCTCATTACCACAATCAACAGAACATGCTGGAGGGACAGGTTCAGAACCCAGAGACTGCCCATGCTATGGAATAGACTTCCCATACATGTCAAATAGAGCATCTCACTGGCCCTCTTCAAGAGAAATCTTGATGAGTGAATGGGAAATAGAAAATTCACAGTGGGGATCACTCTAGTGCTCTACTCGACAGAGACACTGGGAACTAAGGCCAGGTGGCATGATGCCAGGGTAATCCTATGAGCTAGGCTTGTAAAGGCTCCAGGGCCATTAGCCTAGCACACACCTATGAACCTATGAACCTATATGTGTTTGTAGTTGTCCTCATAAATTTTGTTGTTTTCTTGCAAATCACTGAGGATTAAAGTTGCTAAATAATGACATACATTTGAGACTTTTATATCTTTCAGAAAAATGCATGCTAGCACAAATTTTGTTATTCTTGCAACTTTCTAAGTTTATAAGAGCAATACTTAAAAATCTGTCCCTATTTCTGCACCCCCCTCATTATTTTAGGTTTTGTCCAGATTTCTTGTGCTAAGAGGTTGAGAGGCATATTACACAGTTACCCTTTATTTTTTTCCTTCTACTGCTCTATTGTTATTCTGTTGATAACTTCAGACGAAAAGGGGGATAATGAGAGTTAAATATTGTTTTAAGGGCCACAGAACTGAATGTACTGTATTTCCAGGTGCCGGTCCTTATTAGTTCTCGTGAGTCCTGTACTACTTTAGCACTGGGTTTAAGTGCTTTTGTTATTGTTTGTGTGATGCCCGTGCCATGGCCCAGCAATCAAGGAGCCTCAATCCTCACCACTAACACCAGTGAGGAGTGTCTCATATAGGAGGAAAGGATAACAAATACACACAGTAAAGTGCAATTTCCCTTAAGGGCACACAGAGATCACAGTCAGTACAGGGCTGGTCGCTCCCTTGCTCTCCAGGTCCCCAATAAGACTCCCCACTGGCACAGCTATAGGGTCCAGATCTTAGCCAGCTGGGCAAGCTAAAATCTCCAGCACCCTCTCTGTCCAACCAGTGCTTTGTGTCCCTGCCCAAGTAGCTGACACACACACACTTTGAGATAAGAGGTTATACAACCACACAGACACTTCTAGGGAGGGCTGGCACAGGTTCTCCAGCTGTGCCCCTTTTACCCAGACTATATGGTAGAAATCACTGCCACCACCCAGCTAATATTTATCAGCTACTCAAAGGCCCTTAAAAGGATGTCCAGTTATTACTGTGCAATATTATTATCCAATTGGTAGTATAGCCCACGGCTAAAGCTATTAGAGGGGCTTTGTACAATTTTACCAAAGGCACGCAAGTACTCTTAAGAGCTTAAATTATCTCTACACAAAACAGCCACAGTTGAAAGGTTTAAAAATATTTAATAATAAATAATAAAAACACAAGACAATACTTCTTACTAGACAGTGCTAGTCAAGAGTTCAGAGATCACAGAGAAATACTTAAAACAATTCAGTAGTACAGTTCTGACATCACAGAAAAACACTTAGTCTAATCTTTCTAGTTTCTAGCTACTTCTAAGAGAAAACACAAATCTAAGATAACTTACATATAGAAACATTCAGAGTGCTGTTGAGGTGGATGGCCAAGACAAAAATGCTTAATTCCCTCTGATTCTCTTTGTTTTTAAAATCATATTCCTGGCTCCCATTACATCATTTTTCACACTTCCATGGGTTCCCAGGCTAACAGAAACTACATTTACATTCTTAACATCTCATTTTGTTATCTTGCAGCTGGTCAGGAAACAGAGCAATAAAAATACAATTGCATGTTTAAATCTAGCAATTTAACTCTTGGTTAAAACAATAGAAAAAATGTCTTCATCTAGACAGGTTGGAGCTGACTTTAGATCAAAGGGTCACAACATGTTTTACTTGGTCAGCAGAGAGCACTGTTGTGACATTGTTTTCAGTTCCACTTGTTTTCCATTTAAGAAAACAAGCCTGTGGTTCACATTAATATTCACAGATGACAGAATTATCTATAAAATTATATCTGGCTAGGCTGGCAGCCTTCACAGTTTGTTTGTTTGTTTGTTTGATTGTTTGTTTGTCTGTTTTCTGACATAAGCATATTTATTAATTTGATTGTTTTTCTACTTGTAACACAGAAAATATTGTTTATTTAGCTGTGTGCATGGCATGCATTAGTTTCTATTTAAATACATTTAATAGAAAATGTAAGGAAATAATTTCTAAACATCTTTCAGAAATTAGGAATATACTTACTAATTCCTTGGCTGAGCATATTCATGACAATGGTACAGACCCTGCATTTAAATTTAGAGTAATATGAATTATATTTTTATCATAAGAGGTGGTTATGTTTTAAATGCCACTGAACTTGTTCAATACAGGTGGGTTTTAAAATTGCAGGCTGACCATGCACCTGGATTAAATGCTTCAGTTAGTTTAAAACCTGTATTAAAACAAAAGCCAATGAAACTGAAGTGAATGTTGCTAGTGACTGCTTGTATCTCTTGTGCTTTTTTAGTTGCTTTTGAATGCATTTTTATATGTGTTTCTGTGTCTTTAATCTTTAGGTTCTCTGTATAACAAGCTGAGCTCTTATTGGGTGATGGGATCATGTGCTGTATTTAAAATCGCTGTATTTAACTGTGTTTTATATGCATTGAAGAAGGAATTATTCCTGACACCTCTATTTGTATTTGGATTAAAATAAGTGAGTTTTTTTTATTTCTGCTGTTGAGATCCAGTTTTTATTGCTCTTACTTTTTTACTACATCCCCATTCAGTGGAAGACATTTAATCAAGTTCCATTCATCGAATGCTATACCTCCTGAAGTAGTCATCTCACAACCTGTTTTCTTCAATAAGATAGAATTTTTCTTTGGGGTGTATTTTTGGGGGGAAGGTAGGGGTAAGATCATATGATAGCACAGAATGAGAACTGATTGTTTATTTCTTATCATAGATTCTCCAGTTTTGTTTGTGATTATGTCACTTCTTTGTTAGTATAAATATTGGGGAATGCAAAAGAGCATACAAGGAGGATAATCTTTCTGCAAAAATACTGTTACTTTTTTTATTTATTTAATGTAAGTTGTTGTCATAATGTTTGTAGATAAATACACCCCTGCTTTCTGAGTCAGAATACAGAATGAAACATATATATGAGGTGTTCATAAGTCTTGTAAAAGAGGTAATCTAAAATAATGTGATTTAATTAGCAAGATGTGATTTTTTTCACTAGAATTGATATATATATATATATATATATATATACGTGTAACCTTTTTTTCTGGGAGCCTAATACATATATATATGTGTGTGTATGTATGTATGTATATATATATATATATATATATATATATATATATATATGTGTGTGTGTGTGTGTATGTATATATATATACATTCTACAAGATAGAGCAAAATCCTTAAAAGGTAAGACACCCTTGATCACTATAAGTAAAAAACTAAGAGCTCTCATAAAATCATCCAAAGCAAATTTTGAGAGAAAAATAGCTAAAGACTCAAAAGACAATCATAAGGCCTTCTTTAGCTATGTTAGAAACCTGGGAGGAAACTCCCAGATATGCTCAGAACTAGTTCAAAATGATGTGAAGATTACTGATCCTACAGACATTGCCAACATACTGGCTGACAGGTTCAGTGCAAACTTCTCCCTCCCTCCCCAAAAGGAGAGATATCTATACCAAGCGATTGCAGCCCCAAACATCTCCAACGCCCAAGTGAGAACTGCTCTCTCCAAAGCAAAAACACAGCATCCATGGGACCTGATGGTGTCCCCGGCTGAGTGCTCCACGAACTCAATGAGGAATTAAACCCACAGCTAGGACAGCTGTTTAATCATAGTCTTACCTCTGGATACCCAGGAGTGGCGACTGCAACTGTGGTCCCACTTCACAAAGGCGGTGCCTCCACCGACCCTGGAAATTACCGCCCATTAGCTTGACAAGCCTTATCTGCAAAGCCATGGAGAGGATCATAATGGACCTCATAAATAAAGACATAGGAATTTGCAGACTTTGGATCCATCCCAGTTTGGCTTTGTCAAAGGCAGATCATGCCTTCTAAACTTGGTTGACTTTTTCAAACAGTCACCAAAGCCATTGATGAGGGAAAGGCAGTCCATACAGCCTACCTCGATCTGGCGAAGGCCTTCGATACAATACCCCACTCGGGTATCATTGAAAAACTCATCAGCTTAAATGTTAACCCATACATCACAAGATGGGTTGCAAACTGGCTGAGTGACAGAACCCACAGGGTCAGAGTTGCTGGCGCCATGTCAGACTCAAAGCCTGTCACAAGTGGTGTACCACAGGGCTCAGTCCTGGCCCACTCTTGTTTGGCATCTACTTTGTACAAGCAAACACAGGAGGGTTATGGCTGACAAAGTTTGCAGATGACTGCAAACTGGGCGCCATAGTAGAAAACACATCTGACACAGATATCCTTCAGAAGGGTTTCACAGAAACGGATAACTGGTGCCAGAGCCATGGCCTAAAGTTAAATGCCAAAAATGCATAGTCATACCCTTCGGAAAAACAAGGTTACCCCTAGCTACCAAATAGGTGGCAATCCACTGAGCACAGAAGAAGTTATCAGGGACCTGGGGACCCAGGTTGATAGTAGTCTGTCATTCAACACCCATGTAGCTAAAGTAGTTAGGAAGACCTTCTACATTGCCCACCTTATCATGAAGGATTCTCATCAAGATCAAGGGAGGTCATAGTCTCCCTATACTCATCACTCATCAGACCAATGATTGAGTACAATGCCCCATTCGGAATGTATCTGACCCGAAACTTGCAGCAGCTGGAGAGGCCACAAAAGTTCCTCACCAAAAGGATAGAGGGTCTCAAACATATGTCCTATGCTGCCCGACTGAAAGAACTCCAGCTCTATTCAGTGCTCAGAGGTGACCTTTGCCTAACATACAAGGCCATGTCAAACCCAGATTTGATGAATATGCTTCACCTCAAAAATCTAGATCCGTCAGAGCCACAAGGGCGGAGACTTAAACCGCTATTAATAGGATGTGCTGGAGGGATAGATTCATCACCCAAAGACTCCTATGCTGTGGAATAAAATCCCGGTATATGTGAGGCAGAGCACCTCGCTTGCCTTGTTCAAGAGAAATCTTGACCAATGGATGGGAGATCGCAGATATACCCCAGGGATTACCTCAGTGTCACTGCTCGACAGAGGCACAGCAAAATAATGGGTATAGTTCCCCATACTAAAGGGGTGTAAGCCACAAAACTATAGGCTATGCTTGTAAATGCCCTCGGGCAGATAGCCTAGTATGAACCTATGAACCTATATATATATATATATATATATATATATATATATATATATATATATATATATATATATATATATATATATATATATATATATATATATACACACACACACACACACACACACACACACACACACATATATATATATATATATATATATATATATATATATATATATATATATATATATATATATACATGCAGGGCTTCTAACTGAAGATTTTAATTGCCTTTTGCTGGGAATTACAGCAGTTATGCAATAAGATGTAACAATGCAATTACAAGATCTATGAATGTTCATAGACAGTAAGCTAAAAGCAATAAAAAAGCAATTAAAAGATTTTTAAGGAGAGCTAAACCAAGAGCAAGTAAACAGGCTTATTAAAATGTAATTGTGACACACACATACACACAGACACACACATGCACACGTGCGCGCACGCGCGCGTGTGTGTGTGTGTGTGTGTGTGTGTGTGTGTGTGTGTGTGTGTGTGTGTGTGTGTGTGTGTGTGTGACACCCCCACCACTGGCAACATTAATCAAGGAGTCTCAATCCTCACCACTAGCACCAATGGGGGACGAACATTGGGAGGATGACAAGTAAACACACGGTAAAGTGCAATTTCCCTTAAGAGCACACAGAGACTACAGTCAGTCTGGGGCTTGTTTTTCCCCTCTTTCTCCAGATCCACAATAAGACTCCCTACTGGCACAGTTATAGAGTTGAGATCTCAGCTGAGTGGCCAAGCCAAGACCTCCAGCATCCTCTCTGTCCACCCAGTGCTTCGTGTCCCTGCCCAAGTAGCTAACACACACACTCTTTTAGATTTGATTTATACACAAACACACACATACCTGGGAAAGGCTGGCACAGGTTTACTAGCTATGCCCCCTTCTGCCCAGACTATAAGGTAGTTATCACTGCCACCAGCCATGTCCTTATCAGCTACTTTAAGACCCTTAACAAACTGTGCCCAATCTTCCTGTGTAATATTACTATTAATCCAAATGATAGTTTGACCAAGAGCAAGGCTATTAGGAGTGGCCCGCAATGTGACCAAATAAATGTGCAAGTACTCTCAGAACTTAAATATGTCTCACAAATATCAGCTACAATGAAAGGTATAAATGTATTTAATAACAAATAATAAAAGAACAAGGAAAATACTCAGTATATAATCACAGCTACATCAGAGTTCAAAATCACAGGAAATATTTAAAACAACATTGCAGGACAGTCTCAAATAAATAAAGAAAACATCTAAGCTATATTTCACTATATTCCTGACTGCATCTAAGAAAAATGACTGTACACTAGTTAACTTACTTACAGAACAACAAGGCATATGTGGCGAGTGGGTGTTCTTGTCAGGTCAAAGACAAACTACAAAATGCTCAGTCTCTCTCTCAGAGGCTTCTTAAAGTAATATTTCAAATATTACTGCTGGTGTGGCTTGCAGCATGACATCACTTCTTGTCATCTGACTCTATCCAGGTGACCCCCCCCCAGTAGCATTTAGCATCTACCTGTGAAAATACATAAACAAGGACTTATCTTAGATCAAAGGTAGATCCTTGAAGTCATAAAACAATAAACACTTCCAGGATAATACAAAAACTTCTAGTTCTAGACATTGTGTCTGTGTTGCTGCACTGAAACTGAGAGATAACATCTTTGGTTTATGGTCCAGCCATAAAGTAACTCAATCTCAACTATTCTTCTAAAGTTAACTTCTTGTGTTGCAGTTTCCATTGTTAAACATCTAAACAGTTACAATAGTGTATATACATTTCTGCTCAATACTTTACAAAATATCTCTTCACTACACATCTGTACAATATGACATACAGTTCTAATCAATCTGTAACACAAGCATTTTACATGAAGCATGTTGACATTCACAAATAACACATAACCATTTACAAAATCCCAGACAGCTGTGCTGTCAGTATCTCCTTTTGTTACACTTATGTATAAATCATGTTAACATTCACAAATGACATACAATCATTTACAAAATTGCAGATAGCTGGGCTGGCATTATCACCTTCCATGACAATATATATATAAATATATATATATATATATATATATATATATATATATATATATATGAATATTTATATTTATATATATATATATATATATATATATATATATATATATCAATATTTATATATATATATATATATATATATATATATATATATATATATATATCAAAGGCATAGCTAACTGAACAAGACAGACCAACAGAGAGGGCGAAAGAAGGAAAGAATGGAAGAGAAGGACCTTATAGACAATGACTTACGAGTTCTCTGCAGCTTTGTCTCTCTGCTTGGAAAGTCAGGTAGTTTAGCTAGGGCCCAGTAATTATTTCAGGTAAGAAATAGTCAATGACTAGCTATAGCTAAATGTTTTTTTTTCTTTATTGCATTATATTTATTCAAATGATTTTTTACCATTTATTTTACAAATCCAAATCTCTTTTCTATATATGACTTTAACTGCATCGCTTAATTAACTCTTTTCTAAGAAAAGTAATTGTCTTTATTTTTAAAACATTTGTGGCTCATCATCTATTTATGTATAGTAATTGATAAGAAGAAGATTACCTTTCATCATAAGAGCATATTGTTGAAATACATTCCATAAAAAAGGCAATGATGGAATGTATCATTGGAAAAAATCAAAACCAGAAAATATGTATTTTGCAGTTGACTACACCCCCTCCTTGGGGGAACCATGTCCTCCTCTAAATGTGCATATATATTTATATACATATATATGGTTGGTGATGTTCATTTTGTCAGACTTCTTTGTCAAGAGAATATAATCCAGCTTGTGTGACTGAAAATCAGCTGATCTCTCAAACCAGCTTTTATCTGTGCGAGATTGCAGTACAGCAGGAATTTGCCCTTTCCCCACTGTAGTGCAATCTTGAAGTTGGTGTATATAGAGGGGTTGGAGTTCATGGGGACTTGCTTCACTGCAAAAAAAAACAAAAAAAAAAACAGAGCTATGTTTTTTTTTTTTTTTTTGATAAATTAGGTTTCAAACAATTCTGTTCAATCACTTGTAGTCCAATGTTAAGGAAAAGGTGGAACTTCCTTACCCCACTATTCCGTGATCTCACGTTGAAACATATTAAATACATTCCCACTGCACTCGATAAAATGTGAATCAATCAACAAAGTTGATGATTCCTGTCTCAGTTAAAGAATGCATGACAAACTCATTGATAACAGGGCATTTTTGGCTAGTTGCAGTAAGCGACTTGCATCCACCTCCACTGGCCAGATTGTTCTGTACGCACTAGTATCTAAGTTTATAATTTTACTTATCAAGAATGAACTGTAACTGAGTGTTCCCAGTTTGATAATCTTGGAGGGAGGGCAGTTCACTATAACCAGGCTAGAAGGCTGTAATTTTGGAGAATATTGCCTGTCTTGTCTGGATAAATGAGAGTGTGTGTTGGGGGGGGGTGTATGTAAGAGTTTATTTTAAGTACAGTTACTGTGAATAAGAGAGCACTGTAAAGCAGTAAAATATAAAGAGAGTGGGGGAGAAAGGAGTCTTGGGTGCAAGGCCAAATATTCTACTCGGTGGAGTGTTTGGTATGAAGCCAATTCTTAGATGTGGATGGTGAAGGCTCATACCCAGAGCAGTGGTGCAGATTTCCTTCATACGCTTTAGTCCAACTTACAACTAGTATGTCTTAATAATTCAATTAGTGTGCATTATTTATACTTTAACTGTTTAATGTTAGTGGTATGACTTCAGAAATCATGGTCCTGGTGGCCATAAGATTTTAAGAAACTTGGATTTAAAATATTTGACTTAGTATAGCAGATCCACGATCCTTAGGCCCTGTCCACCATCCCTTTCTTCACAATGGTTGACAGTAGTAAGACTCGAACCCCCATATTATCAGAAGATAGCCTTGATTTTTCATTTTACTTAGAGCATAACACATAAAATAACATGCCTCCTAATATCCCAGCTGTAATCAAACTTAATATCACAGCTGTAATCAAATGTTTAATATTAGTTTAAAATAAAATAAGAACTCAAAGCATTCATTTTTCCCAAATATGTGCATGGTGCTACTATTTTGAGAAACATAGTGAGATGATTACTGCACAAAATAGAACTGTAACATTTGTTAGTTGCAGCTTTTAAAGACTCACTACAGCCTGAATATACATAAGTAAATGGTAGGTGTCACACAACTCTACTTAGGGCTTCCTATTGAAATTTCAAGACTCATAATGCAGAGTCCTAACATGTTGGAAAAAAAAACTAAAAATACAAGAGAAGTCCAAATATTGAACACCTCTCTTCCCCTTTAAAACTGATATTTGCAAAGGGGTAAGCCTTCCAGTACCCCAACATCCCAAATGTATACACACCATCTCCAATATTGCCATACAATGGAGAAAAGGGAATATTCTGAGAAATAGCAATCTTGAACTTAATATAAAGTCTGTATTTTTAGTCATTCAGTCTCCACATTCTATGACTCAGTATTGTAAGTCCTGATATTATAAATCATTATTTCTACTTTGCCTACATGCTGTTGTTTTTAAGAGTCCCTAGAATGTATACGCTTACACCCTTTACAGATATGTTTTATAAAAAGAACTATGGTCATTTAGTATTTACAGGTTAGCAGAATACACAACACGCACCTGGTCTCTACTGACAGTCACTGCAGAGTCACCTCAAGGAATATGATATCATACTCCATTTAGTCATGCCGAGACTTCTCTAATTTTAAAATATCTTTTCTATACCACCTAAAAAAAATGACAGACCTCCACAGTTGTAGGTCAGCTGAAAAAGAATCTTCCTCACACAGGCCAGAGTATAAAACACACAGTCACATGCAAACAATAGTAGCCCACTCTCCATTAATCATAGTAGGCACGGTTTTACTTCCCCTCCCCCAATGTTACTGTTTTATGCAAACCTGCCCTGCACAACACTTTCCACATTTCTTCTAAAAGTACTCCACTTTGCTTTTCTTCTTTAGTCTGCAACCTACAACTAATGTACGTAAGCTAAATAAAGTCTGGACAATCAAGTTCTGACTTACAAACACTTCTCGAAGGTCTAATGTATTGTGAATCATTGTTTAACTTTATTGCAGGAGTACTGACTACAAATTATCTTTCATGTATTTCTACTCAAGATTACTGCACTAGAAAATGTCTGCATTGGAGATGAAGACTGCTCACCCTTGTGAAAGCAGTTTGCTTCAGAAACAGAGGTGTTTCTCGGTGAACTCACATTGTGAGCCTAAAAAACAAATGACTGCTGCACAGAAGAGAAGTAATCTGTGCTAATTATCTCAGGACATAGAGAAGGGTGATATAATGAACCCTAAAACTACATGGGGTTGTGGGTACTTATGGGAAGGCAAAGTGTCTAAATAAACAATGCAAAGTATTGAGGCTTATATGCTCAAGTAGCAAGCAGCATTAGAGAGAACTTGGAGAGGAGGATTTTCTTCAGCTTGGCAAGCTAAGAACTTGGTTATATTCAACTGGACGTATAAGAGAATTTAAGTACCTATTTCTGCACTTTTTATTTTAAAAAATACAGTATTTAAATTGATTTAAACTGTGTATGAAGGAGTGTTGAAGGAATTTTTAACTGGTTATTCTGCTCTTCAGTAACTTGAACTAAAAGCTAGTGTTGGCTGAATTTTGTTATTTGCTAGTAATTACAGGTGTGGGGGTAGCCACATGCTTTGATTTCCTGTCCTTGCATATTTAAACTGGTGCATGTGAAATAATTCCTGCTTTAAAACTTCAGCTTGGCAAGCTAAGAACTTGGTTATATTCAACTGGACGTATAAGAGAATTTAAGTACCTATTTCTGCACTTTTTATTTTAAAAATACAGTATTTAAATTGATTTAAACTGTGTATGAAGGAGTGTTGAAGGAATTTTTAACTGGTTATTCTGCTCTTCAGTAACTTGAACTAAAAGCTAGTGTTGGCTGAATTTTGTTATTTGCTAGTAATTACAGGTGTGGGGTAGCCACATGCTTTGATTTCCTGTCCTTGCATATTTAAACTGGTGCATGTGAAATAATTCCTGCTTTAAAACTTCAGCTTGGCAAGCTAAGAACTTGGTTATATTCAACTGGACGTATAAGAGAATTTAAGTACCTATTTCTGCACTTTTTATTTTAAAAAATACAGTATTTAAATTGATTTAAACTGTGTATGAAGGAGTGTTGAAGGAATTTTTAACTGGTTATTCTGCTCTTCAGTGGCATTGAAACTGCCCGCCCTCAGCCTGCCTCTGGGCCCATCTCATTTGCTCACTCAACTGAGTGCAGTGAGATCATATTCTGATTTCAGGCACTCCTACTGTGTACAAAGAGAGCATCTGGGAAATAAAAAAAAAAATTAAGCTTATCTCCTGCCTTTCTTGTTAAGTGGTACAGACTATTTGTAGGCTTCTGAGCCCCCAAGCCATTCTGTGTTTGAGGGAAGCCTTCTAGCTTGTTTTTTTCTTGTAACTAGCCAGTTTTCTAGTTTCAGCACTCTAATCTGTTTCTTTGATCTCAGCACTTGTTCAGAAAAAAAAAAAAAAATTTCATCTGCTTTTACTGTACTTGTGTTTTACCTACTTCTTTTTACTTTTGCATCATCTTAAAATACTCAATTGTATTTATTACTGCTTGGTGTAACTCATTCTAAGCCTTTTGGTTTAAACACTTGGGCCGGACCAGTTAGTTGTTTTGCACTGAGAGGGTTTGTGGTCTGCACTGTTGTGGCAGAACAGGTAGCTTACATCCTTCTAGGTTGAGAACTGCTGATTGAGGGCTCAGTGTCTGTTATTCTAAAAGTGTATTAATTCTGGTTTAAGTACTTGGGCTTTCAAGCCAGTTATTTTACATTAAGAGGGTTCGTGGTCTGCACTCTTGTGGGAGGAGAGGCTGGACTCTGCCCTTCTGAGCTGGGAATTTCTGGTTAAAGGCTTATAGTGCATGCATATCTGAACTGTTTCTTACTGAAGTTGGTGCGCCTTGTTTGCTGTGGCATAGACTGGATTCGGGCCTGCTGGATCTAGCTTTGTTTGTGTAACTTGAGCACTAATCCAGACATTCTCTAAAGTATTCAATGGTATTTATTACTGCTTGGTTGTAACTTGATTAAAGTGTAGCTATCATTCAAGTCTTTTGGATTAAGCACTTGGGCTTCAGACCAGTTGTTTTACATTAGGAAGGTTTGTGGCAAGCACTGTGGTGGCAGGACAGGTAGCTTTCATCCTTCTAAGTTGGGAACTGCTGATTGAGAGCCCAGTGTCCAAGTGTATTAGTTCTGGTTTAGGCACTTGGACTTCAGGCCAGTTATTTTACATTAAGAAGGTTCGTGGTCTGCACTCTTGTGGGAGAAGAGGCTGGACTCTGCCCTTCTGAGCTGGGAATTTCTGGTTAAAGGTTTATAGTGCCTGAATATTTGAACTGTATCTTACTGAAATTGGTTCACCTTGTTTGCTCTAGCATAGACTAGATCCAGGCCTACTGAATCTAGCTTTGTTTATATGCTTGTTGTTTGTTTGCTTGTTATTTCCCTGGAAGCTAATTCCACCTAATACGCAACTTCTCAGCTTCTGTGGATCACTAGTGATATCTGCATTGCTTACTGTACTTATTTCCTTGTTTCACTTGAAAGAAAGTTACTGTTTGTCGCTTTTGCATTTAGTTACTTGTAACACATTGCACTCAAGCTACCTGGCACTTGCTCACTAAAGCAATTATATAAGTCAGCACTAAAAATTAAAAGCACTACACCCTCACTCCCCACTGGCCCTTGTTTTCAATTAAGGATTTCCCAATATTATTCTAGCATGTCCAAAGGTCAGTTGTCAATCTCCTCTCCGGTCCAGCTGGTGAATCTGGGAATCTTGAGGCAATGTTATAACTGCCTCATGTACACAGACAACCCTCTCCTCCTCCCACATAACACAAATACTTGCGAGATGCAGCTATTTAGCCAAACTGGAGGCTGAGCTCTCTCAACTCAGGACTGGCAAGACCAGACAGGAGGAGAAGGCAACTACACACACCACAAAACCAGCCTCACATAATGCTACCACTCCACTGAATCAAACACATAAACACACAAAGACATACTCGAGGCTCTGAGTAAAATTTACCTAAACAGCAGAGGCCTCCAAAGCAGACACCCAAACAACTGCTACCTCAAGACACCCCACAAGCAACACATAAACCACAAAAGCAGTGTGCAAAGCAGTCACAGCCCTTAAGGCCAAATACAACACCAAACATACTTGTCATAGGTGACTCCATAGTCAGACACACTGACGTCCCACTCACCAGGCTGAACAAGGAGAGGGTCACAGTAAGCTGCCTATCGGGCTAGAATCCGCCACATAACACAAGCACTCGGGTCACTCCACGGCAAGTACAAATATGACACAGTCATTGTCCATGCTGGTGTGAACGACCTGGACTACATGAAAAGAGACATAGAGGAGCTCTCTGATTATGTAGCCCAGGCAGGTATGACCCTAACCCTGAGCAGTATCCTTCCTTCACCAAGAATGATGCCACAATATAGAGACAAGATGATCAGCTTTAACAATTGGCTTAATGTCTGGTGTCATTCAAAGGGGATCCAGTGTCTGTCTGCCTGGGATGACATGCTTGACAAGCCACGCTGCTTCGCAAGGGACGGCTTGCACCTGTCACCCCTGGGATTCCGGATATTGGCTAAGGCTCTTGCCACCCCCATAGTGCCTTTTTAGGCAAGGCTCAAATTCTAAACCTACCACCCTAGAAAACAAAAATGGGAAGAAATTGAGGGTAATGCTGCTCAATGCCAGAAGTCTAAATCTCAAAATGCACGACTCGAGGCCCTTCTCAGTATGGAGAACATCGATGTCTGTGCTGTAACTGAAACCTGGTTCAAGGCTCCTGAGAGCACCCCGCACTATTAGGTTTTACCTCATATCATGCGTTCCGCCCCAAAACCCGGACCACTCCACAAAAGGAGGGTGTATCCATATTCATAAAGGATACTCACACCTCCAGGTTGGTGGCAACGCATGAAGCTCGGAAACCATCCAGGTGCAACTAACCATAGGCAAAACTGCTCTACAAATTGTAGCATGCTACAGGCCACCCTCTCAAACTCAGGAACCCCACACAGCCTTCCTGAAGACACTGGAGGGTATAAATGTATCTCCAAACACCATCATATTGGGAGACTTCAACTACCCGAATATAGACTGGGAACATTACTCAAGCCCTAACTTTCTAGCCCAACGGTTCCTGGAGTTCATAAATTCAAATGCCATGGAACAGCTAGTTACTGTTCCCACGAGAGGAGAAAATATACTAGATCTCATTGTCACAAACATGGGGACAAAATGCTCCACACCGAAGTATATCCCTCATTGGTGAGATCTGATCATAAACTAATCTCACTGGAAATCCACATCCCGCCCCACCCCAAACAAAAGACCATAGTGAAGAACTTCTCTAAAGCAAACTTCACACTACTCAAGACTGGTGTGGTATCCTTCAAGGCCCCTGAGTCAGAGGAAACCACAACCCAAGCTGCGGAAGCCCTTACAAATGCCTTCTATGAACACCTCCAGGACTGCATGGATCAGGCAATCCCAAATAAAACCAAGACTCTTTCCACAAAGGGCAAACGTCCAGTCTGGTGGACCCCAGCCATTAACAAACTTTACAATAAGAGGAGAAAGCTATTACATGATAGAACAAAATCCATAAAAGGGAAGTCACCCCTGATCATTATTAGTAAAAAAATACGAGCACTCATAAAATCAACTAAGGCCAATTTTGAGAGAAAAATTGCCATGGATTCAAAGGACAATCATAAGGCCTTTTTCAGCTATGTTAGGAACCTGGGTGGAAACTCACAGATATGCTCAGAATTAGTCCAAAATGATACAAAAATCACTGAACCCACAGACATTGCCAACATACTGGCAGACAGGTTCAGAGCAAACTTCACCCCCCTCTCCCCCCCTAAAGGAGAGATAACTATCCCAGCGGAGTGTAGCCTCCCAGACATCTCAAATGCGCAGGTGAAAGCTGCTCTCTAAAGCTAAAAACACAGCATCAATGGGACCGGATGGTGTCCCCGGCTGTGTGCTACACGAGCTAAATGAGGAATTAAACCCGCACATAAGGCAGCTGTTTAATCTCAGCCTTACCACAGGATACGTGCCCAAGGAGTGGCGTGACGGCAACTGTGGTCCCACTCCACAAAGGTGGCGCCTACGGACCCTGGTAATTACCGCCCATAAGCTTAACAAGTCTAGTCTGCAAAGCTATGGAGAGGATCATAATGGAGCTCATAAACAAAGATATAGGGGACTTGCAGACATTGGACCCGACCCAGTTTGGCTTTGTCAAGGGAAGATCATGCCTTTTGAACTTGGTCGACTTCTTGAAATAGTCACCAAGGCCATTGATGAGGAAAGGCAGTCCATACAGCCTACCTTGACCTTGCAAAGGCTTTCGACACAATACCCCACTCGGGTATTGTAGAAAAACTTACCAGCTTAAATGTAAACCCATATGTCACAAGATGGGTTGCAAACTGGCTTAAGGACAGAACCCACAGGGTTAGAGTTGCTGGCGCTGTGTCAGACTCCAAGCCGGTCACAAGTGGTGTCCCACAGGGCTCGGTCCTTGGCCCCTATTGTTTGGCATCTACTTCTCAGAAGTACAGGCCAACATGGGAGGACTTTGGCTGACAAAGTTTGCAGATGACTGCAAACTGGGCCATAGTGGAAAGTGCATCGGACACGGATATCCTTCAGAAGGGACTCACGGAAACAGATAGCTGGTGCCAGAGCCATGGCCTGAAGTTAAACGCCAAAAATGTATAGTCATACCCTTCGGGAAAAACAAGGTAACCCCAAGCTACCATATAGGTGGCAATCCACTAAGCACAGAAGAGGTTATCAGGGACCTGGGGACCCAGGTTGACAGTGGCCTTTCTTTTGACACTCACATTGCTAAAGTGGTTAGAAAGACCTTCTACATTGCCCACCTGATCATGAAGGATTCACATCCAGATCTAGTGAGGTCATTGTTCCCCTGTACTCTTCACTTATCAGACCAATGATCGAGTACAATGCCCCATTCGGGATGTATCTCACCCGACATCTGCAGCAATTGGAGAGACCCCAAAAGTTCCTCACCAAAAGGATAAAGGGACTCCAAAATCTGTCATATGCTGCCAGATTGAAGAAACTCCAGCTCTATTCAGTCACATACCGTCTGCTCAGAGGTGACATGTGCCTGACATACAAGGCCATGTCCAACCCGAATTAATGGACATGCTCCACCTCAAAAATCCAAATCCACCAAAACCACTAGAGCAAGCGACTTAAACCTTAGCACGGATATAAATAGGACATGCTGGAGGGATAGATTTATCACCAGAGACTCCTATGCTGTGGAATAAAATCCCGGTCCATGTGAGGCAGAGCACCTCGCTGACTCTGTTCAAGAGAAATCTAGACCTGTGGATGGGAGATCGTAGGTTTACCCCGGGAATCATCTCTGGGTCACTGCTGGACAGAGGCACAACAAACTAATGGGCACAGTATTTTTTCATATAAGGGGTGGCGTAAGCCACAATAATTTGGGCTAGGCTTATAAATGCCTTAGGGCAGATAGCCTAGTATAAACCTATGAACCTATGAACCTATGAACCTATAAAGGCCACATAGAACTGCTTATGTGTCTAGTTATTCAGTGCTGGTGAAAACACTTGTTGTTCAGGGATACACATTATTGTAGCCTGTGTGCCTGAATATTCAAAGGAACTGGAAATGTTTGTGGGGACTAAGTATATAAAGGGGCTGTACCAGTAAGGTGTAAATGGCTCATCTTAGGTGTGATATGGAGATTTCTTTGGTAAAGTGACGTGCTCAGATGTAAAGTTTGCTAGAGCTAATACAGAGATGTAAACCCCAAACTAATGTTTAACCTTCCATGTTACATGGCTAGATATGAGATAGTGGTAAAACAAAAGAGCACACAAAACAGTGTGTATATCTGCGAGTGTCTATTTAACAGCAAGTCTGTAACTTACTATTTTTTTTTTGTTTAAATCAAAGTAAATTTTTGAAGTGTTGGGACTCACAATATAGTCCTTCACTTCTGATAAGGAGCCATGTATGTATGGGGGGCGGGGGAGGCTGCATAGCTTCAGAGTTTGTATACAGCCTGACACTGATATGAAATTGCCATGTGCATGTCCACAAAGCCAACACAGTGCTACATTTGTTAGCAGTAGTTCTCAGTGTGCCATGTATGTGCGTGACCCACTGCACATAATGTGGCTCAGTGCTGTTAACATGAAAGAAGGAATAAATGATGCAGTTCAGATGTCTAGTGAACGGCATTGTTCTCATTATACATTACTATTCACTAATGTTCATTTGCATAATATATGAACGTCACATTTTATGAGTGATGTCACAAAAGAAGGGAACTCTGCATGGTGTGACTCCTTAAGCCCCTCAATGTCTACAACAAAGGTTCCAACGATGCTGTTATAGTACATGAACATCTGACCTCCTCTGAATGATGATGTGTTTTATATGGATTATTTTTGCTGCATGCTTATATATATTTGTGTACGCAGATGTGGAAATGGTGCTGTTGTTTAACAGCTATATGAATGCTTTGATAGAAAACTGATTTCATTTTTTGTGTATACATTGTGTCTATCAGGGGTACTTGTTCTGAGATGGCATTTGTACTTACTCAGGAACACAGTGGACTTTGTAAGTGTGATGTATTACAGTTACTATAGATAGCCTTGATTGGGCCAATGCAGTGTGGACCATAGGTTCATAGGTTGGTACTAGGCTATCGGCCCTAGGGCCTATACAAGCCTAGCCATAACAATTCCCTGGCTATTTCTTCCCACACTATTTACTTCCCTGGAACCCTGTCTAGCAGGGTGACTGACGTCATCCCCAGGGTGAATTTCCTTTCATGTCTCTGATTCTCACCCAGAGACCATAGTACTATGTTGTTAATTTAGCTACCTTACCAAAGTGATGCCTCTGCCTAATTTATAACTGTAAAATATAATATGTTACTGTGCACTCAGAAGCATAATTAGACTTTGTAAACTACTTGATTATTGTATTCAGTTGTAGCTTACATTATATTTTTATGCATTGGAGCTTTTCCCTTGGGTCTCTTCTATGAAAGGTTTTGTCCAGCTAGGCATACGCAGCTGTCAAGCATGTAAAAAACTAAAAGCATCCTTACCTTGCAATAAGGTTATCAGAAGCACTGGTAAATGCTAAGGTTATAAATGAAGAAGCATCAGAAAACGAAAACAGGCTGTGTTTGTAGTTCCACAAAGACCCCACATTCAGTGCTGTACCCACTTCTGCTGCCTGACACAAGCGAGAACAGATCAAGGACAGTTTGTTGTACTGGCTGCTGTCCCATCCTAATGAAAATAAAAAAAAAAAAAATTGATTTGTTTTCATTTAAAAAGTCGTCAACTAGCGTATAACTCCATGCAGGCTACTGTGCATGAGTTGAGTTCTGACTTCTATTACAAATGCAAAAACGAACCTCACCAACTAGTTCAATTGCGCCAATCCGTGCTCCTGTACTCGGGCAGAACGTAGAATAGTTAACCAACGTACTGTTATCAGCTAGAAGAACGCTAATTGACAGTTTGCTCAAAAACACTGTTTTATTACAAAAAACCCTAAAACATCCAAGTTACATCCAGTGGTTTAGCGCTTTCACCTGTCGCAGACAGATTTCATCAGAACCAAACTTCAGTCTCATTCACTGACGTTTATAGTAGAATTTGGCGCCTTTTTAAAACTTTTTATAAAAACAAGCTTATAATACCTTCATATATATAATTAATTACTACTGTACTGAGTACATAACGCCACAATAATATTGAATAATTATATGACAATATTTAAAAAACATTATTTAAAAACATAAGAACCTTGTAAAAATGTATGTATAATAAAAATACCTATGCATCACTAACTAATCTATGGCTGCTTATACATTATGCTATTAAGCAATCTGATATTCAACACCTTCAACACCATATGTGTACATATATGAGAGTGTCTTACTGATCAGCTGGGTGTTCTCTAATACTTTAATCTTAATATTGGTTATGCTACATAACTGTTGCTCCAGATTGAGGCTCTTTATCAAATGTGTATATATTCCCTTGTTTGTCATCAAATACTTACAGCTAATCTTCCCTAAGGATTCCCTAATAATAAAAAAGGTTTCAAACTAATATATTCATTCAGCCCTGGGTACGTGGTGGCATCTAGTATTATTTGCCATTTACTTTCCAGGCATCCCAATTTTGCTTTCCAATTGCCTCTATCCACCGAGCTGTCAACCTGATCCAATATAGCAAATGTAAATATGTGATCCTTACTGGTAGCCTTCATGTGTTTACTCAAGGCGTTATTTTCATCACCTTTTTTAATTTTATAATAATGCTCATAGATTCTGGTCTTAAACTTTCTTTCAGTTTTCCCAACATAATATACATTGCATTTTTTACACCTAGCAAGATATACAACACCTTGGCTATTACAGTTTCCCTCTTTGAATTTACATACACTGTGGATGCTATTTTCCAATACCACACTTTTTTCTTGGTTGATATACTGACACTGTCTGCATGCTCCACATTTCTTGGTCCCATTTGTCTTATATGCTTTTCCCCACCATGCATTGGTACTTATTTCTGTGAGTCTTTTTAAATTCTTTCCTGTTTTTAATATAATATTGGGTGTGGAACCGACTGTATTCCGTGCTTCTTCATCTAAATTAAAAATATACCAGTGTCTACATAGTATTTCCTTCACCACATTTGTGTATGGATTGAACATTATTACACACACTCTTCTATTAAACACATCATTTGTATTTTTTACTATCGCTGCTTTCCCTAATAGTGGTTCATATTTCTTACCCCATTGTGATTTTACATAATTTGTCACATCTGTCAGCATGCTGTTGGGGTACCCCCTTTCTTTAAATAACAGGTAGATAGTCTCTATTTCTTGGTACATAATATCCCTGGTGGATGATATGCGAGCAGCCCGTACACATTGTCCCTTGACAATATTCTTGAAAGTGTGTGGTGGATGATTACTTCCATACTGTATGTAGTCGTTAGAAAAAGATGGTTTCCTATATAGTTGGGACACATATCCTTTTTCGTCAGAACTTATGAAGGTGTCCAAGTAAGATATTCCCCTTCTTTCTACAGAATGTGTAAAACTCAGAAATTCCGTAGTGGAATTGATATATTGAATAAATAATGGGATAGTTTCCATATCTCCTTTCCATACAATGAATATATCATCCAAAAAATGAGTATACAGTAACATATGCTTGTAATACTCGCTTGTGAAAATGTACTGGTTTTCCCATTCAAGCATTACTAAGTTTGCATATATGGGTGCACAAGATGCACCCATAGCAACTCCATTAGTTTGTCTGAATATCTCACCATTGAATTCTATATAATTGTGGTCCAAAATAAGTTCCATGGTGCTCATGATTAGTTGAATTTTATCCCATGTATAGTCAGAATATTTCCTTAGGCTGTTACAGAAATATTCTAATCCTATATCCTTAGGTATGCAAGAAAATAAATCCTTTACATCCACTGTGATGAATATAATTTCAGAATCCCATACATCTTGATTTAATTTATTCAAAAAAAGCCAGGAATCTTTATCAAATGGGGCACCTTATGATGGATGTTCTTGGTCCATTCATCCACCAATACTCCCAAATTGAAAGTTTTAGACTTGGAAGCTGATATGATTGGTCTATATGGAGGATTATGTATGTCTTTATGAATCTTCGGAATACCTATTATGTGTCCTAAAATAGGATATTCGTTCCTTAGAAATTGGTACACTTCTTCCGTTATTCTACCGTCCAACATAAACTCTTCTATAACCAAGTCTATCTTCCTGTAACCAATATTGATTTGGTTTCGTGAAATCAATTCATAATTCCCAGATTTTGTCAGGATGTCATAAAGTTTATTCTGATAATCACTTGTATGTATTAGTATGATCCCCCCACCCTTGTCAGGTTTCATGACTCTGACATCTTTGTTGGAGACTATGTCTTTAAGCATTTTCCTTTCTTTTTTTGTAAGGTTATCAGTAAAATCACTTTTCATTCCTTGTCTCTTCCTTGCGTTAGTATGTAAATCATATAATTCTCTACACACTGCCTGTTCATAAAGTGCTACATGTCTATTATTGGGGGGTATATATGTGCTTTTTCTCTCCAATCTATTAACCTTATAGACTGAGGTTTCCACATTGTCTTTGAACTGGAAGGCCAAATTCAATCTGCGACAATATAATTTGACTTCCTTTATGGTGTCAAATAAATTGAACTGGCCCGTTGGTATAAATTTCATCCCTTTACTAAATAGTGAGAACAGTTCTTCTGTAATTTCCACGTCAGTATAATTATATACCATAAATCCTTTGAAATTGTGAATCTTTGGATAAATTCCACTTTTATTTGCCTCTATACAACAATTTACATTGGTTTCCACCATACTACTCTCTTCACCTTCTATTATTTTCTCATTTGGGGTCACCCTAGCCTCATTCAGATTGAGACTGTTGTCTAGTATCGACTCTTTTGGTATCTCTTTGGGGCTGGAAAAAATCGCCCTCCCAGAAAATTTGAATTGGTCTCCTGTCTATCATGTATATGCTTGCCTTCACTATGTACATGATGATGCATATTATTCGTTTTTTTATCTACCTGGGGCCAGATGTACGCCCTACCAATTCTATACTGTTCAACATCTCTCTCCATCTTGTGAACTTTCCTGTTATATATGTTCTTTATTCTATAGTTGGCTGTTTGAAATTGTTTGTAAAAAAGTTCCTGCCATTGATCAAATTCATTATCACTTGTTATTTCTTCATTTAACATTTCAAGTTCATTGATTAATTTAGCTATTTTTTCATCGTTATATTTCATTAATAATTTCATATACATAGTGCCAAACATATCAAACAATCTGTCAAAATCTTTTTTTACTGATTCAGTGTATTCAATACCCAAAGGCAGTTTGAAAAAACGCAACCCTTTTGGAGTGATGTGATTGTCTATACATTTCTCCAAGTAAACATTATCCAGCTTTACACTTTTAAATTGGATTAGCTTCTTGCCCAGTGAACTGATTTTAGTTTTTAAATTATTAGTGAATTGATCAAATGCATAGTTATTATGACTATTTTTATCAACTCCATTAACATCAAATACATAATCATCATTTAAAAAATCTTGCATGTATTTACCATTGTTTCTTAAATCTTGTTCTGAACATTGCCTATTATTTCTCCTAACCTTACAAGAATGGTTAGGGCTAATTAAATAATCAAGGAACATGGTACCTGTATTGGTCTTGTTCATAGTAGTCTTTTTCATGGCATTTGCATAAGTTTTATTCCTTTCCCGTATTTTGGGTCGAGCTCCGAGTCTCTCCAGTTCATCTTTATGATGAAAAATGCTGAAATCAAAAGTAAATTCTGCTTCTGATAAAATGTTATCGCCTACTTCCTTTAAATCAATACCCGTCTGCTTCCTCGATGTAGTTTTGCTATTGTGTAGTGGTTGCCCATTCGGGATATCGCCCAGACTGTTTAGTTCAATCCTTTCGGCAATAAAAGGTGGTGTTAGACTTCCTTTATCATTGGCTTTGGTTTGTGGAGAACTCGTACTGTTGAGAGGCAGCACTGACCCTGCCAATTTCCCCACTAAGTCCAAAAGTTTGTTGACATCAGTTTTCAGCGAGGTAACTTCCTCTTGTAATGAATCGAACTCTGCTCTGCTCAATAAAGTATCCTGCGGTGCCGGATCGGACATACTACTACCAAGAATACAAAAACGAACCTCACCAACTAGTTCAATTGCGCCAATCCGTGCTCCTGTACTCGGGCAGAACGTAGAATAGTTAACCAACGTACTGTTATCAGCTAGAAGAACGCTAATTGACAGTTTGCTCAAAAACACTGTTTTATTACAAAAAACCCTAAAACATCCAAGTTACATCCAGTGGTTTAGCGCTTTCATCTGTCGCAGACAGATTTCATCAGAACCAAACTTCAGTCTCATTCACTGACGTTTATAGTAGAATTTGGCGCCTTTTTAAAACTTTTTATAAAAACAAGCTTATAATACCTTCATATATATAATTAATTACTACTGTACTGAGTACATAACGCCACAATAATATTGGATAATTATATGACAATATTTAAAAAACATTATTTAAAAACATAAGAACCTTGTAAAAATGTATGTATAATAAAAATACCTATGCATCACTAACTAATCTATGGCTGCTTATACATTCTATTACAAATGGCTTACTTACTTTGGATATTTTCTAAAAGAGCCAACCATCAAACCTGCTTCAAATGGAGAATAAGTTGACTATGCCTTATTACACATCTTTCCGCAAATTTGAGATGGGCAAGAAATGGCATTTCACAGGAGACTGTTTTCTTTCAGCTCAAGTTATCTCAAGTGACTGACACGGCTTGAGTCTCAATGAAAGAGAAAGGAACAGATGCTGAGATACAATTGTGGGAGCAAGTTTTTTTTTCTTTTTGATTAAAGCTTTTATTTATTTATTTATTTGTACTGCAAGCAAGTCTGTATGATGGTAAGCATTTTTATTTGTGTGTGTGTGTGTGTGTGTGTGTGTGTGTGTGTGTGTGTGTGTGTGTGTGTGTGTGTGTGTGTGTGTGTGTGTGTGTGTGTGTGTGTGTGTGTGTGTGTGTGTGTGTGTGTGTGTGTGTCTCTATGTGGGGTGAGGGTTATATTGGGTTGACAGCATGCTTCTGACAGCAGCAAGCTGATATACATTCTTTTGGCCATTGTTTATGTATTGTGAAACTTTTAAACAGTGAACCCATTTGGTCTCCACAAAACAATGGGAGTTTGCTAGTACAACACAAAACAGGATAATTTTTACAAATGTAGATAAAAGACAAATGGCCAATAAAATTGGATGTTCAGTCCTTAAGCTGTTGTCACAATAGTATTTAGCACAAGTGTCCAGAATCTCTCTCAATAATACTAGTCTTTTGGGTTTGCATCTTATGTTGAGGCTGTTGGGAGTATTAGTCTCCCAATATGGAAAAAATATGTCCACAGAAATAAAACCAAAAGCAGTGATGTGTGGAGAATGTTTGCAGTTATTCTAACTGTAGATTTTATATTATATTGTTTCTCATCGGCAGGGTTCCACTGGTGAAATAACTCAAACAAAAGTCATTTTACCAGAATCTCTCAAGTCATAATTAAAAGTCTCTTTATCAGAATCTCCTTGGTCAGGCTACCACCAGGATTTCTATTAACAAGACATCCACTGGCAATTGCAGACCTTTTGCTGGATGCCTACCTTGGAGTCAACTGTTCTGGCCTCAGACAATATCTCTCCTTTACTAAACAAAACTCCACATGAACCACTCCAGACTCCTCAGAATTCTTCCAAAGAACATCTACCATTATATGAAGTCCTCCTGGCCTAAAAAAGACACATTATATCAGCTGACCTTATATACTTGAATGCGCAGGTATGTGGGTTTAAACAGATCAGTCCCTATTACTTAATTTACTGCATTTCTTTGTGTGAAAACTACTGCAACTAAGAAAAAAATACTCCAAAATGATATAATATGATATTGGGACATCGCAAAAAGTCCTTGCTCTAGTCCATTCCATTACACATTGATCATCACCCGGTAGAACCACCACACTATATTACAGTATTTATTCATTCAGCTGATCACAGTCAGACAGCAGGAGTGTACACAGTCAATAAAGTGTGCATGTGTGCGAGGGGTTGGGTGTGTGTCTACAGGGTAGTAAAATAAATTACTTTGTCCAATTTTTAACATTATTCATACTTTATTAAAATCTGAAATTTGAGGACCACTCAGTCAACAAAGTATCTATACCTGTTCTGTACAGAGGCTGCCTATGAATGAAAATGAGACTGACTCTGCTGTCATTTACTGAAGATGAGCATTCATTGTGGTGGCATTAAAGAAGTTATGTGCATTTGTGCAAAGCAAGCTGGAAAACATTACTGTGGCTACTTTTATGTGACTTAAATTTCAAATACATTACTGTGAACATTTTTTTATCATAATCAGGCATATGTGGTTTACACAATCAACAGAGTGGCTTTAATTGTTGGGTAAAGGGCTGTCTGTGGATGAAAATGTTTGATGGTGCTGTTGTGGCCAAGTTAAGCAATTGTTAATTTGGCTTTGCCGGACTGGTGTGCACTAGTGTGAAGTATGTATGTATGTATGTATGTATTTATTTATGCAGTTAGTTAGTTAGTTAGTTAGTTAGTTAGTTAGTTAGTTAGTTATTGTCATGTGTTTACTGGGAGAGTCCAGCTGATCAGTTGAGTAGTGCCCATTTTCAGCAGAGGCCCATGGAGAAAATCTCTATTACACAAACATTATGGGCATCATTTGCATTGTTTCATCATTTACAGTAAGTATTGTTTCATCATTTACAGTAAGTTTCATTCATGAGCAACAATCCCATTATTCAGACATTCTTGACCTCAGTTACATCATTTACAAACAGTTTTAATTAAAAATAACAGTTTTATGGGTTGCATATGATTATTTTTTTCATAGAGGGGGTATATGCAGTGCACTATCATCAGAATGCATGGAACATCAGGTTTCACATAAGAATATGTGTTACTATAAAGATGTGCAATATCTAGGACATAGGAAAATAAGATAAAGAGTTACAGTAGCCCAAAGAAAGGAAGGGAGGGTGGAGGCACCAGGAAAATAAAGGAGAGGAGATGAGATGACAGAGGAGGGTATAGTTTGTGCCAATAATACATTACATTTTGTGCAAGCGTGTGTGTGTGTGTGTGTGTGTGTGTGTGTGTGTGTGTGTGTGTGTGTGTGTGTGTGTGTGTCTAAATTATGGTAAGAATCGGTAGTCAGAGATAGTGTCAACATGTATGTGCACATTTGAAAAAATATAATTATTTTTTTCTGTGGGCACACAGTATAAGGAGGACATACATAACTCTTCTGGCTAGCCATGAAAAAAAATGAAAAGTAAACAAATAATTGTATTTTAAATATAAGCCATAAAATGTATCACAGAACTTCTATGCACTCAGAGCTTTTTGGGGTCACCAGGGTGCCAGGTGTATAAAGGGATTCAGACACAGGCTTACTAGGATGGCCCTTCCTAGTTTAAAACTGTCTCTGTTCAGAAGCATGCAAAGAAGGTCACTCTAGCCCATGTGTGGGCTGAGGGCAATTTGGTTATCATTTCTTTAACTTTTCTTACAATTAAACATCACAAGTGCACATAGAAGGTCACCATAGCTCTTCTAGATGCAGTGTACTGTCTAGAAACAACAAAGCAGAATACATTACTATGATCATTATTTTCCTTTTCCTTGCAATCAAGGATCAGATGTGTATAGAGGTAGTACATTTTGTGGCTAAATGTAAGGAGACGTGTGTATGTGTATATATATGTTTGACAGCAGCAAGTTGAAGCATATTACTGTGGCCCTTTGTTCTTTCATTTTTATCCCAGCCTAACATCTGTGGATACACAGAAGGTGGTTGTCTGTTGGGATAGGGAAGAGGAGCCATTCTGTGGATATGTATAACAGCAACAACTTGAAATATATGCTTATGTCCATATGTTCTTTCATTTCCACCCCAATTAAACATCAAAGGGATGACTATCTTTTCTTTTGGAAGGGTAGAGAGGCAGGCACTTTTCCAAAACATGATTTATGTACCTTCACAGCATTTGTCTTCTCATTTTATTAGGCACTACAATTTAGTTAGTTTTAAATATCAAGTTTGTATACAAGGTATTCTTTCCTTAAGACTTCATTTGTTTCTTAGCTTATAATTGTTATTTAGACCCTCAATGAATCAAAAGGTTGAACGAAATGGTTTAAAATGTATGTTAGAGCAACTGGAACCCCATGGCTTCTAGAGGCCTGACAGATCTAGATACCTGGCTTAATTTAGATACCTAGGCAATGGTTATTACCGTGTAGCTGTGGCCAATTAAGGTGTGTTGACAGGATAAAGGAAACAGTTGAAGAATAAGGCAAACTGTAAAAAAACACAGGAACAATACCAGGCAAGCAAACATAAAGAACATAAGATGCCTAGTCATATACACTTTTAAGCAGACACACTTAAAAGTTTATGCCTCCCTTTTCAAGCATTTAATAATAGTGCTCACCTCTCAAATGAATCAGGGCTGTACTTGTTGACCATGGTATAAATGTGTGTCTACCCATGCAATCATCAAGAATAGTCTTAAAGGTAGTCAAAGCAGTACTTTGTTTAACCTGTAATAGTAACATCCTATAGGCTGGGAAACAGCAGATCTTGCTTATTTGCTGGTGTAGATTTAGGTCCCTTCTGTAGGCATTTATAAAACCACTAGTTTTGCAAAGGAACAGAAGGTCAAACAGAATTGTCTTTCGTGGCTTGAAAAGCAAGACCCAGGTCAATCTAGAGCAGCCTGTAGACTAGTGAATATAAGCAGATTTCAGTTAGTCTATCGGCATAGTTGAAAAAGACTTGTTGAAAAAGACTTAAGGTCATAAATTTTCTGGTAAGGTATCTCTGGGGACTTTTTAGTTGAGCAATATGCTTTAATTTATATAGACACATGTTGACTCAATGAAGGTAGTTTCGGTAATGGTAAAAAGTTATAAAGCTTCTCGACAAAGCTACCTCCGGTGAACATAACAAAACTTTTTTTTTTTTGCAGAGATGCAACCCCCCCCCCCCCGCATCTCCTATGTGAGGATGGACACACACACACACACACACACTCCAAACATATATATATATATACCAACTCCTAGGTCACACAACAGTGGAGAAAAGACAAATTCCACTGTCAGTGAAATTAGTTTTACTGAAAAGTGTCTTCACATTTTACGCTTGGTGAAACTAACTTCACAGTTTGACACATTCCTGATTTAAACATACCAAAGGGGGCACTGTATTCAGTGATTTGTCTCATAAGCGAAGATCACAATGACAGGATGACTTTTGTACTCATCCCCTATCAGATAAACAAGAAAGGATGAATGGTATGGGAAACCATGATGGGGGAGGGGTGAACCAGAGGGCAGTAGTTGAAGTGTTACTGAGTCTTATATATAGGACCCCTTGTCACCTAATACTGGTGCTGCACGTTTATCAAAACTGGATATTTGAGGTTCATATAGTCAAAAGTGGGTAGAATGAGTGAGTACTGAGACAGTCTGCAGATGAGGAGTGACTGACATGGCTGTTGTTTTATCACGCAGAAAATCACTTACCTGCATTAATACAGCCCTGTCCTATAGCAGTTTGCTGCACCCACTATTTTGATTCTTGTACCTCACTTGCATAGAAGTCACCAGCTGCCACCGGGAAGGATATGACATCATCTTCACTACTGCATCCAAACTTCAAGATTGTAGGAAGGACCTAGAGATGAACATTCCACAGGAGAGATAAATTAAAATGGCACTGGATCTGCATCAAAAGTGCTGTACTATGAATCAGTGTAATTTAATGTGTGCATATTGAAGGTGGATAGAATAAGATATGAAATAGGCTTTTAAATATTTGGGGGAAATAGTTAAACTATGAGGTGTCACTCTAAGAATGAATTTTTGACTAGGATAAATGAAGCTGTGACAATTGACAGAGTAGGCTCTAGAACAAGGTAATGGAAAGGAAAGCAGTCACAGTATGCTCCAAAAATGAATACCAAATAGCCCCCACTTAGTGTCATTTGTCATCTTTGTGTTCCTTTTTATTCCCCCCCCCCATCCTTCCTTCATTGTTACCAGTCCTACCCTCGTGGCCCATCTGCATTGGGTCTACCAGGCCAGCTCCTCCGTGCCCTCTTGACTATTCCGGTGATCCACTGGGGCTGGTTACAGATTGCAGTCTAAGGGGCTCAGCATGTATTGGCCTACTCTATTCCCCCCTCCCCTTTGTAGCAGCATGGTACAGCTCTGGGGGTGTACCCTGGGGGGTGTACAATGTGGAGGTCTGCTGCGTATTGTCCCACCACTGAAGCAGCTCAGCCAAGCCCCACTGCCCATGCCTCTTTGGGCAACGTCCCCGGCCTCCACTAGGGATTCTGTCTACAGACACCCACATACCACCCTCCCCCGAGGTTGAGCATGCCCATCTCTCTCTGCCACTCTGTCATACACCCAAGAAGCTAATCAAACTGCATCACCTGGGATGTAGTCTGAGCTTTATCCCTCTATGGCACTGGAGTGGTTATCTTTATGTTCCTGGATTAGTGTATGCTCAAACCACTCTGCAAAACTGTAGGTGCTATTTTAAAATACATTCTAATAAAGTCTTAAGAATGTATACAGACTGAGGAATGAGGAAAAAAATTTGATTCTAGCACCAGAAAAAGACCAATTTGCTATCTAGTCTGCTCAGTTTCAAACAAATAGAATAAAATACAATTTTAGTCTAGTTTCAAAGGAACAGTTCACCTAACCACACCTTAGCAAATCCAGTACATTGAAATCAATACTTCGAACAAAAGTCATTAAAATAAATAAATATATATTTTTTTTTATGGGAGGCAGAATCCCCAACATACACACACAACCTCATGAAAGGAGACTGGGTCCCGATGTTACATAATAACGTCCACATTGTTGGAATTTATAGGGAGCATCTAATTTACAGCTGTGACAATGTTCAAGAAAACAAACTACTACTTACTAAACAACTGCTGAAACAATGTATTCCCACCATGCATTTTTGGTAAGGCTGGCTTCTGCCAGTAATGTCTTTTTTTAATCATTGAGGACTGACATTAAATTATGACAGGCATTTGATTTTCAGACTTCAGAAAATGCATGCCAAAACAAAACATATTACTCTAGAAACTTTCTAAATTTATAAGAGCAATATTTAAAATACGTCCTATTTTGGGGTCGTTTCGCCAATACTTTTGCTATTGTCTAGATTTCTTGGGCTAACAGGTTAATAGGTATGTAAAACGTTAATGTTCTGCAGTGGATAACTGCGTTATTATTATTGACTGACTGTAATTATCAGTAATTTACCGGAAATTGTAACATTTTATGAAGAATAGGGCAAAAATATTAAACATGTTTTGCAAAATTAGGGACAGCTCAAAAGCACTGGAAGAGGCGTCGTAATCTTGACTGACACCCCCTCTTTTACTCATGATTTAATCTGTTTAATTATAATACTAGATTCTAAGAATGCCCTGAAATAATACAGATGGGGAACACACCTCTCGACCCCCCCCCCCCCCCCAACAGGTCCTCAGCTCATAGGTTCATAGGTTTACACTAGGCTATCTGCCCTAGGGCATTTATAAGCCTAGCCCAGAGTTTTTGTGGCTTACGCCACCCCTTTCTATTGAAGGATATTATGCCCATTATTTTGCTGTGCCTCTGTCAAGCAGTGACACTGATGTAATCCCTGGGGTATACCTGCGATCTCCCATCCATTGGTCAAGATTTCTCTTCATTAACAGTCAAGCAGAAGTCAGCATTTGTCACACGCTAAGTATTCAGATTTCTAAATGAAAATCCATATTTAAATGTGCACATGCCTGCGCAGTTTTTACTAAATACATTTTTTATTAATTAAGTGCGTGGGTGGACATTTTATTTATACTGCCGTAGCACGTAACCAAAGAAGCATCTCTGACAGCACACGTGGTGAAGACTAGGACTTCAAGTTCCTTAGGGATAAGCTTTTCTCCTCGGGCCGACGCTGAAAATGAGTTTTTGGTCAAACCCAGTCGGGCACTCGGACAAAACCGTTAAACAAAAGCAGATTAAAAAAAAGTCAAGTACTAATGGAACGTGTACGTGCTTCTGGCCAGCGCGTTCACGTACATTGTTAACGAAAAGTGTGGCACAAAAAAAGCTCTCTAGGTTAGTTAGTGCTATTATCATCAAGCTACTGTCCTCGATTTTAATAGTCAAAATTATTGAAAGAAACAGTGAAATCCCTTTCCTATAAAAGACAGATAATAATATATTAGATTTGAACTGCAAAGTGCGGTCAACCTGCACTTATCAATACTAGTCATCATATTAACAAGGATGAGTTACACTGTTGTCTTAAACAACGTCAGGGTCGAAACGCCCACTTACTATATTGAGGGCAATATGTTTTAACAGTAGGTAGACATACCTATACTGTCAGAAAAACATATACAAAATGTATTATATGTGTAACAGCTGAGCTACAGCCAGTTAAAAATACACATGTGGAAAACAGGAAATACTTTGAAATACAGTCGATCTGTCAACTAAAGGATGAGAGTACGGCTTAGTTTTACAACACTACTTCACCCGCTTAAATTGTCAATAAATGTAAAATAAAAACAGGCAAGAGTCTTTGATAGTAAGTTCCTTGGCGGTACCCACAGATGGTGCAGTTGTATACTTGTCTTTCGTATGTCATACATTAAACAACAAATAACGTAACAAAGCTGGAGGATATACACATCTTTGATAGTTTAGGGATGCCACCCTAAACTATGCCTAAATCACTTTCTAGTAACAGCAGGTACCCAGCATGCTGTTCCCAATTCCTGGTAACTGTGTTCCAGTGAACTAAGTACGCGCAGTACCGCTGTTTATAAGCTGCGCGCACACAACGGCGCGTGCACCCAATGGACTTGGCAAGGACCAGCTGAAGCCGGTCTAAAATGCTCACAAGGAGAAAAAAGGGCAATTGGGGTGAAACATATAAAAAGGGATGAGGCTGCACTGAGTGCAGCATTACCAAGTTGTCATCTCAGCTTCTTCAGCGGCAGGGTCGAGGCAGACACCCATGGATTATAACAAGATTTTATGAAGTATTTCATCGGCTTTTTATTTTTGTAGTTTGCCTCGCAGGCAGGGGCTGAGTGGAGTAATTTTAACTTGTTTTAATTTTAAGGAAATGTTATAGAAGGGAATCTTGTTATTATTTGTCGTTATCTGTCTTGACCATTAACACCTCTGCCAGGGTAAGTTGAGGGTGCTTTGTACAAGTAGTGTGATTTGACTTGCTTGAACAATGTGTTTGACAAGTACGTGAAATTGCTGTGATCAGTAAACCGGCAAGTAAGTTGTGGAACTTGCGGGTGTTTAATAAAGTTAATGTAACATGACTTGCTTGAACAGTGCTGTCAACTAAAAAATAGAGTTTTTGTATCTACAGAAACTTTGAAATAAGTGCATTTGGGTGTAGCACTAAAGGAAAATCATTTATCCACACTTGATTTGATAATTCATAAGTGGCATAATACTAACTAGGCGTAATACGGTAAAACTGTCATTATCACTATAAATTGTTAATGGAGTCCAGATTGTCATTAAAACTGCAGCGCAGTTATGTTTCGGTTGTTTTAGCTTCCTAACATTTTTTATCAGACTGTATTTTCTAGCAGGATTTAAACAATGCAGCCAGGAATACCTAATGATTACACTCACAGCCACCTTATGAAAGTGCTGGTTCACGAGACAAGAGCGAGCGGGATTTTATCAGCCAGTTTGATTAGAGAAGCTGACAGCTCCCAATAACAGTTGTCTTGGGGGGGTGGGGGGGTGACAGCGACACATTCTGGTTCATTGATCAGTGGGTTTTCGTTAGAGAAGCTGACAGATCCCTTTAGCAGTTATTTGGGTGGGGGCCAAAGTGATTTGGGTGGGGGGCCAAAGTGACAGTGACACATTCAGGTTTATAGATCAGTGAGTGAGCCGTGGGTTTGGTTAGAGAAGCTGACGGCTCCCCTTAGCAGTTGTCTGGGTGGGGGGACATAGTAACACTTTCAGGTTCACTGATCAGTGAGTGAGCCGTGGGTTTGGTTAGAGAAGCTGACAGCTCCCCTTAGCAGTTGTCTGGGTGGGGGGACATAGTAACACTTTCAGGTTCACTGATCAGTGAGTGAGCCGTGGGCTACACTGCCTCGAGCAGCAGCGGCGAGTTATGCAAATGCTGCCTTAGCGCAAGCAGTCTGGAATGAACCGGCTCGTCGGCCCTTTGACTGTTTCCGACTACGTAATTCTGATGATGCAATTAAAGCACTGTGTGTACTGCACAGGCAAGATATGCTACCACCTACTTTGAATACAGGGTTGTGGCTAGCTCATGCTGTACACATTGATGTTATGATCTCCTTGGCATTGCAGCGTAGAACTAAAGCATCCATATTCATACAAAACCCACTGGTATTTCAGTTAGTGGTGCAAAAGTTAGCTGAATTGAG
The DNA here is from genome assembly GCF_019279795.1 of Protopterus annectens. Lineage (NCBI taxonomy): Eukaryota > Metazoa > Chordata > Ceratodontiformes > Protopteridae > Protopterus > Protopterus annectens. The sequence continues at coordinate 147,731,160 of NC_056744.1, read as the reverse complement.
ATGCCACTTTCCTGAGAGGTATATGTTACAACTAAATGAAAACTCCAGCCAAGCTAGAACTTCCACTGAGTGACCTCTCAAACCTTTTGTATCGGAGGCTCATTGGATATATCCAAATGAACCCTATGAGCATCAGGTGTTTCAGCTGTTACTGATTGTTTTTTTCTGTGACCTTCTCACTCCTTGTTGTTTGAGGTAAATGTTAGAAAACAGGAATTGGGTAAGGAAGATAATGTGATGTGTTGAATGTACACAGACTTAATGGAAATACATCATTATTGGATAGATAATTAGCCATTTAAGTACTTAAATAAAAAATACCCCCACCTTATGCAGTTGTACAAAACATGAATCTCCTGTTTGTGACTGTCCAAACCTTGGTCAAAGGTGGTCAAAATGTTAAGGACTTAATGTCCGTAAGCTGTGTGCACATTAAGAGGCTAGTTCCTGCAGAGGCTGCAATGCTATCTACCTTCAGGTACAGATATTTTGGGTTGCATTATTCTGCGTCCTAATGTTGGGCTAAATGTTTCGTGGTTTGGGCTGGTATAATTGTTAAGGTGTTTATGTCACAGACAAAAGTACAGGGTTTGATTCTCAACATTGAAAGTGAAATTGGTTAAGCTTAAAATGGCACACAAGGGCAGATAGCCTAATAAGAACCTACTATGTCACCCACTTGTGCACATTGAGTTCTGCTACTGGAGTCTCCATTGTAATTTTTTGTGATAAATACTTTGGCTACCTTTTGCCCAGTCCCTGTTATTAGGATCCTTATTCGAACTTGGTAAAGTAGTTGATCAGTAGTACAGTAATGGATACCTGCAGATTAGCCTAATTCTGTACATATTCTGCATATCCATTTTGGTTGACTTGTACCAGTTTCTTAAATTGGGATAGCAGCGGTAGTCCAGTGGAGTGAATACTGCCCAAACATCAGTAGGGGCCAGTGTCCAGAGCACTTCCCCCCACAGGTGAATATTACTGTGTGTTTAATACTGTTCTTATATTGTTCATCCTGTATGTGAACGGAGCTAAAAAATGTTTAATATATTTGTACAAAAGTATATGTTATGTTTAAACTTGATGTATTGCCTTATGTTTTTCATAATTTTTTCTTTCTTTTCCAGAGAGCCTAACTGTTAGACCATGGCACCCCTTGCTAAAATGAGAAGCTGCACATCGGCCAATGTTTACACAAAGGTCCCTGATGGTGGATGGGGATGGGTGGTGGCCGTTGCTTTCTTCTTTCTGGAAGTATTGACTTATGGCATCATTAAGTCATTTGGTGTATTCTTCAATGACCTGGTCTTATATTTTGATGAAAGTAACAGCAGAGTGTCGTGGATATTGTCAATCTGTACATTTGTCCTGACATTTACTGGTAAGTACATTAAGATTAAAGTTTTATTTTTTGGGGGTGGGAATCACAGATATTTATCCAAAATGATAATTTTTCTTTTAATTTGCGTCTGTGAATGTACCATATATAACGTGACTAATAAATGTCCATGTTAGCAATGGATTAGCATTTTAATTTGATTATACCTAACTTGCTCAGATAAGAAAACAAATGCTACTACGAACAGTGCTTTGTCCCAGACTGCCAACATACTAAAGTGTATGTAAAAAGCAAGGTTACAGTGCCTTTGTTTGTGAAATTATTGAAGGCCATTTTCACTGTATTGTACTTTATTAGCACTCCTTAACGTTTCTTGCATACATTTGTGTTCATGATTGAGAATCCTGGATGTTACATTTCCCCTCTAGCAATTAGAACCTGACACAATTTGATGTAATCAGAGGATTTTATGGGATGTGGAGGTTGAATTGATTGACTGTGTTTTGCAGTTAAATTACTGTTTGTAGTAAGTAAATGGTGTGTTAATTCCTTAAATAGGTATATAGATAATTACTATGCTAATGACTCCAGTAGACCTTTTTAAGCCAAGAAATTACCTTGGGAAGTAAAGCAGCAAGGGTATAAAACTAGCCTGCACCTGAGTCCCAAAGTATGTCCAGGAATGTGATAAGCATGCACCTTTGTAAATCTCCAGGAAAACTTAAACAAAGGAGCTAATCATGCTCATTCACAGATTTTGTTAAGGCAGATTATCTGTGTTATCTCAGCAGGATATTTTGATCAGGCAGAATAATGTATGTTGATTTGCTTATTAGATGTAGTAAATTGAATGAGTAGCTGTAACCAGTCTATTGAAATGTTTGACGACATGGAATCTGTCCCATTTTTATGTTAGGTTTAGTCTCGTAACATGCCCTGTTTTTTTCCCTTGAACAGGGAAATGTATCACAGATATGGAATCATATACAGTTTCTCTTTGTATCTTTAATGAGCCTATTAAAAACTATTTTGTCTCTTATTATATTGATACTGATGGGCGGCCACGGTGGTGTAGTGGTTAGTATTGATGCCTCACAGCAAGAGGTTCTCCCGTTCGATCCTCGGCTGCGGTACCTTCTGTACGGAGTCTGCATGTCCTCCTTGTGGTCCCGTGGGTTTCCTCCGGGTGCTCCGGTTTCCTCCCACATCCCAAAGACATGCTGCAGGTGGATTGGACACTCTAAATTGGCCCTAGGTGTGAGTGCGTTTGTGTGTGTGTGCCTTCTGTGGAAGGTTGGGCGCCGGGCTGGCAACTCGATACTGTAAAACTCCACTGCCAATCGTGAGCGGACAGGTGATCCGCTGTGGCGACCCCTAACCGGGAAAAAGCCGAAAGAAGAAGAATTATATTCATACTGATGATCTCTGAGCTCATGGATACAGCAAAATAATTTTAGTTTAATGGGTAGGTGGCTTTAACTCAAAGCAGTGTTGGTTTGCCATTACTAAGCATGCTTACATCAATATTTAAAAAGATTGTTTTCTGACTTTAGCTAACATGCAAACATATATTTTAAGTACAGTTTCATATACAGCACTGTTCATACTATAAAGAGGGAAAAAAGGACTATGGCATTGGATTTGAGCAAGTTTGTCAGATTTTTGTTCTGAAAACTAAAAAAAATAATCATTTTCTTTAACAGCTCAATTTTTGTTTGCATGTTCTAATGTTTGTCTTAAAATGTGTTTTTCAGCTCCCTTGTCAACTGTACTGAGCAACAGATTTGGACATCGGCCCATTGTGATGATTGGAGGGTTCCTTGTTGGTCTTGGAATGATAGCTGCATCCTTCGCAAGTGGTGTTGTTGAAATGTACATCACCATTGGAATAATCTCTGGTAAATTAATTTGCATATGACTGATACAAATAGATATAAGATGCTTTAAGCCAAGCAGTTCTGCTGTGGTAATGGCTGATTGGTTTAGGGTTGACTTTGGTTGGGAGTTTGCTTTCATTGAGGAACCACACTTAGAGAAAATGCACTTTTTAAATAGCTTGCCTGTTTATAATAGGTGTAGCTTGTTGATAAAATCTTGAGGATAGTGGCCCAGTGCAAAAAAAAAACAGAAAAGAAGACTATATTCCTTTTCAGAGTATGAATAAATCAATAACCCACTCCCTGGTAATTGCCGATCATCCAGGGCAACGTGACAAGAATTTCATCTGGTTTAACTTCAAATACTTTGGATTTCAGTATGGAGGTAATAACTGAAATTGGGCCTAGTTGCTCTATTGCAGCATCCACATTGAAAGGAGTCAAATTTGGAATGCACAGAATGAGTCTCCCTTTTCTGTTTGCTCTTGCTGTATGGCTGTTTTAAAATTCTGTTTACAAGGAAACAGATCTTCCAAGTGTGTTATGTTGGAGGCAATGTAGACACTGGGGGGCTAGATCTGATTTATTTTTTCCTCTGCAGCGTCAGCTTACACTAAAGAGCTGCCTCCTGTAAATGTCTCAGTAACTGTCAAACTGGCAGTAAATGTAGAAGAGATTGAAATGAAGGAGGGGGATAAATTAAGAAGTGGCAATTGGGGTAAGCTTGCATTGTTGACTTTTCATCACGCCTGAGGACTGGAAGTTTAAAGTAGGATAGCAACATGGTGCAGTATCTCGGTGCCACTGCCTCACAGCACTTGGCTGTCTGGTTCATTTCGCATCTGGAGTGTCTTGTTTGTTGCTAGTTTCTCCTCCCTTTTGTCTATGTCTTTTTTCCCCTGGAGGCTCTGTTTTCATCCATCGTCCTAAAAATATGTGGAAAAAGAGTGCTTCAGCAGTTTAAGTGCACGTGCCCTATGATGACCTATGCTAAGACTGTTTCTTGAACTAGTCTCTCTGCTTGCTACAACAGGCTCAGGCTTCCATGGCCTGGAATTAGGTAAAGGGGCTTATTAAAAATGGATGTGAGGCTGTATTATAAGCATACAAAAACCTGACAAGTTGGGTAAATTTCAGTACCGTTGTGATATACAGCATTGGTGTATAGCATCCAAATGCCTTTGGGGTTATTTTGCTTTTAATAATGCATAGCAATGACACGCAAAACTGAAGCTCAGATGCCATAACTTTTGAAAGAAAACTGCCATCTTGGAGTAGACTGTAATAATCTTACCCTTTTTGTTGTTCTTTTCACAGGCCTCGGATATTGTCTTTCTTTCCTTCCAACTGTCTCCGTTCTGGCTTTGTACTTTGATAAGAAACTCTCCCTTGTGGCGGCACTTGCATCTACAGGAGAATGTGTTGCTGTTTTCGTTTTTGCCCCAGGTAAGCTACCCTCATTAATTTTACAATAATTTAAATGATAGCAAAATGCAAGTACATATTTGTCCTCCATATTCCTTACTTCCTTTAGTTAAATATTCTGTTAGTTTGACACAAAGCATTTCAGAGTCTTTTGAGATTTGCATATACTACATAATGGTGGGTGGCTTGTGAACTTTTCTTAAATGATTCCCCACTTTCTAACAATAGCTTAGAGACAGCCAGGAAAAATACATTTTCTAACTGCTTCTTTTACAGTAGAGTTAAAACTCCATATTGTATTATTTGCCTACCTAAAGTCAGTGGGTTGCTGGAGGTAACCTTGACAATGTGACTATGCAGATGTGAATTGCATGTTTGCATGGTAACTGTACCTCAGCTTAAGTCTTCATGCTTTGTTACTGTTAACACTACAGAGAGTAATATCACTTGGGGTGTTGCAGTCATCTTCAGATGCAGAAAAATGAGGTGTGGCAAAGCTGTAGTGCAGTTTAACTTCATACCATTGCATGAGTCTGTTTGTTTCTAAAAAAAAAGGCTGGACTCAAACATGCCTGGCAGTACCAAAAAGAAAATGAGTTGAATGCTTTGTATCTGGCATATGTACTGTAGACTTACTTGAATTTCTCGTCCATTGTTTTCAGGTTTTACTTTCCTGAAGGACCTTGTTGGTTGGCGTCATTGCCTTCTAATTGTGGGAGCGCTTCAGTTAAACATTATGGTCTGCGGAGCGTTGCTTCGGCCAGTAATCATTAAAAAGGAAGGTGCATCACAGAGTGAAAACGAAGAGAGATCCTCACAAGCAGGCGGTTTGGAAATTAAGTACATGCTGGAGAATGAACTAACTTGTAGTTCCTTTAGCTCTGTAGACTCTGGAGTTGTTCTTTCTACCTCATGTCCTAATATTCCTGGAAGCATAGCTGTACAAGGGAATGAATGTGAATCTCCAAAGGAAAATACTCAGATGCTTCCTGCAAGTGAAAATTTAAAAACAAAGCCAGGGAACATACTCCTAGACTTAAGTTTGCTTAAGGAGCTCAATTTTATCTGTTATGCACTATTTGGACTTTTTGCCACTGTAGGTTTCTTTGCCCCACAGTTGTATGTTATTGCACTGGCTGTTAGCCTTGGCATTGATAAAGACAAGTCATCATATGTACTTTCTACAATGGCTGCTGCTGAACTAGTTGGCAGAATATCTGCTGGCTTGATCCACAACAAGAAGCCAATACGGAAGGTATATATTGAACTGATCTGTGTGCTGCTGCTGTGCGTGTCGCTGCTTTCATTCCCTTCTGCATCTGGGTTCTGGGGATTGATGGTCTGTAGTGGAGTGTTTGGCTTTATGTTGGGAACAGTGGCAGGTACACACATCCCACTCTTGGCTGAAGATGATGTGGTCGGGATTGAGAAAATGTCTTCCGCAGCTGGAGTGTATGTCTTCATCCAGAGCTTTGCAGGATTAGCTGCACCACCCCTTTCAGGTATGTGTTATTTTATAGCAATGTTAAATGCACTGTAGTCAAGTTGACCTTGTGTTGTGGAACACTGCTGACCCTTTTCCTGTGTAGGGCTTTCGCAGGAAGATGCATCAGTATGTCTTGGGGGGTGATTAAGGCATAAGCTGAAGCAGGGGTAATGCTCCTCATGACAGCTGAGGAGTGTCTTTGGTTGTTCAGTATTATGAGGATGTGAATGCCCAAGTTAGGAAACTGGTGCATATGCAGCATTTGACAAATAAACTGAACAATAAAATGGACTGTAAGTAGCTGACTTTGATTTTGTTAACTAATTTTCTGACCTCCTGCATTCTAAAAAATATAGTCCCTAAACTGTGTCACAGTGGCCAGAAGCTTAATGACATTTGTGAGCTTGCATGAAGTTGAAATCATTTGTCCCACTTGAATATGTAAATCAGAATTTGCAATGAGCAAATATTAGTGTGAGGTGGTGAGAAAAAGTGGAAAATAGCATGAAGTGAGTTTATTAAAAAATATATGCTACGATTTTGTTTTTGTTCACCATGCAGTTTTCTATGGTCTGTAAGCAAAAATATGGCACATGTTCTCCCCTTCCATTTGAAGGGGGTCAGGATCTTCCTAGAAATGAGGCCATGCTTTCCTCTTGTTTGCCGCTCTTATCTGGTTACAGAAATGCTGTCAGACAACCTAATGAGTTACATGTGCAGGCACCCATTGGAGCCTACATCATGATGCTGTATCTAAGAGGATTTTACTCCCAAGATGGCATTTACTGTTCCATTTGGTGTAATGTAACCATATTTGCTATTACTGTATCTAGCAGGCTACCAAGTGTCATGTCTCCTCCACCACTGTGTCCTTAAAGGGCAGTATCTTGCACTTGTTATGCATGCCAACCATACTTGGGTGGGTTTGTGAATATTCTTAACCAGCCAAGGAGGCTACTGAAAACTTGCAGGTTCTTTTTATTCTTGGCTACACTGAAAGGTTAAGTTGTTAATCAAACTACTTCCAGCTACAAGTATTCAGCAGTGGAAACACCCTTCAGTCTCAAACCAGTCCTGATATTGGGAGACAGATTTCCCCACCACCACCCTCTGCAGCCTTATGGCTCTAGCAGCAGTAGCCACCCTTACATTGTAACACGCTGTCCATCTTATAGTTTGTCAAAAACCTCAATGGTAGACGTGTCCTGTACCAAAATACTCACTCTTTGGTTTATATTGGAATATTTTTCAGTTGGTGGTCATCTTATCATTAGAACGTGCATTCATATGGTGAGTGTAAGTTGCGGAGTGTAATAAAAAGTCTGGTTTGCATTAATGACAGAGTATACCGTGTGTGTATGTGGTAAACAGTTTCTTCCCTTGGCTACATTCCAATCACCACATGTTTCTTTTTTTGCTCTTGTTGAAAGGATGAAATGCAAAAAGATCCTGTGTGATGTGTTATGGTGAGAATTTAGAAAAAAAAACACGATCTCCTAACTCTCTGCTCTGTTAAAATACATGACACACTTTTGGTCATTGTGGAATAGTGTCTCACACACAAGTAAAGTGAACTGGAGAACAAAAGTCACAGTTGTTTGTCTTGGATAAGTGGTTGATCTAAATGTGTAGTCAAAGGAAGTTGTTTATTTGGACTGCTAGATTAGGTGTAGCTCTGTTCTTTTCTCACGCCTACTTACTGTAGCCACAGAAAGTATGGACGTTTTTAATGGTTTGTTCTGTATGCGTTTCAAAACTGAAAAGGTTCAGGACCTATTTCAGCTGCTTTCATGTTCAAGTATTGATTGAGTGGTTCAGTTCAAGAATTAACTTGCTCTAGTTCCTAAGCTGACAGGTTGTGTAGGAAGGCAAATAGGAAATTTAAAGTCCTTACCATGGGTTTTGCTTTGTAGAATGTCCATGAACTAATTAAACAAGAAATATCAGTTAGTATCTTTTGCTACATGGTTAATATACAGTCTTTTTGTTTTGTTTTCCAGGTTTACTGATTGATAAAACACAAAACTATGGCAGTGCCTTCTATTTCTGTGCTGGCGGGATGGCAGTAGCTGCCTTGTTCTTGGCATTAGTACGACCCTGCAAGGTAGGAGTCTGCAGAAGAGGACATCAGCCCAAGACAATATACTGTGAAGATTCAGTGGACCATAAAGAAGACCCCAATGACTTGAAAGATGTAGTAAATGTGCCTGAAGATTTTCTGGAGATGGATATTAAACCAGATCAAGAAGATGTGATCTGTATCTGAACTGTCAAAATCATGCAGTACAAATTACTGGAATATTCCTAGAAATTCTGAGCTACATGCTGCTTATGATGACATCTGTAAATCCATTTTGTAGGGAAGAAAGTGAGTTACATGCCAGCTTAGTTAAAGGGAATTTTAATGTTTACCTCATTTGCTGTCTTCATGTACAGAATATATTGCCTGTGTAAAGAGTGCATCCCAACTCCTAAATTGTTTTCTGAAGCCCACACCCCCTCCTTATTTGGGTACATTTACATTAGTATAAAGAAGTCGCTTCTTAAGTACCGGAGTCTAACAGTTGCCAAAGCTCAAGCAAATGATGTTAAAAACGTTTTGATATGAGCAGGGCGCTTTTAGTAGCCAGAATTCACATCTGTGCTTCAGCAGCTTGTTAAAAGCTAATTTTAACTAGTGTAATCTACAATTCTGAGTTACTCTCTTCAATTAAACTATGTTGTTTGCTAAAACATGTAAGTAAACAAGGTGAGCACACCCAAGGAGCAGTGCACAGGACTGTGACTGGCAGTACACTTTTTATCACTGCATAGTGGAAAGAAGCATTCATTTTTTGCAGTTTTTGAACTTCAGCACTGTGCTGTCACATCGAGAGATTCAATACTCGCATCATTCCATTCCAACACCAAGAAATACTTTTTTTTTTTGTCTAGCTAAGAAAGTAATAATTTTGGGACTTTTTAGAACTGCATGTAATTGTCACCTAAAGTCCTTATGGGTAGATGTAGTAAACATATCTTTTATTAAATTAAGCTTATCTTCCTATTAGCTGTTAACAAGAGTTTGGTAGCTGCCCGTCAACAACTTGCTGTTCCGCATTACTTGCTGAGGAACACTGAATGCCAGACACTCTAGTTCTGGAAATATGAACCAGAGTTTCTTGAACAGCAGTTGTCAATGTTTTGTACTAGCTGTACGTTTTCTGGGAGTGAGGTCTTCCATTGGCCCTAGAAGTTGTGTTATCTAGGGTAGTAATCAAAAAGTAACTGGTCAGCCAAAGTACCAGCTCTGTATGTTTCATTTATGAGTTTAAAGGCCTAAAGGTAATTAACATTTCATTTTTTTTTTTTGCAGTGGGGGGGGGGGGTGCAGTTGTAATGCTGGTATTTGCCCCTTTCACTGTCGTGCAGCTCACAAACTTGTTTTCTGATATAGGGAGTATAAGCATGAAAATCGGATTTAACATTCTGAGACATTTTTTTATTCCCTTCCAACAAGTAGTTTTGTGCTAGCCATTTTTGTTATGGCTTAACTTGTTTTCCAGGACTTGAACCCTGTAACTACTACTTCGGGTTTGATGGTGAGATTGAAGTCTAGCCTTTCATGAGGTGATTGCTGCAGTTTGAGGGTCCGCAGGGTGGGCTCATCTATAAGCATTCCTATTCCATTCCCCCTAACAGTGGCCATGCTTGATCCAGCAGTATAAACAGAAACCCTGTCTTTTTATTCATTAGTCAAGCCTTGAATGAACAAACATTTCTGGTGAGATTAGGGCTGCATTATTATTGGTAGATAAAGTGTGCTAGTTGTCACCTATCGTATTAGTTTCAGAGACTGGATCAAGACTCACTTTTTGTAGAGTGAGATTTCTGAGTAGGCACAAATGATATAATATGAATTCTGATAATAGCAATCCTTTCAGAAGGGCTCAGGGAAGCTGACTCCATCTTATTTAGTATGTTTCAACTTATGACTTACTAAACCAATGGGGTTGTCTGCATGGAACCCTAAAGAGCTGCTGTAATGTGAACCACAGCATAAATGAGTTTCACACATCTGCCGGTGCAGGCGTACCTCATCATGCATAGTCTTTAAGGCACTGGCAAGAATTGCCCCTACAAAATTGCCCCATACTCCAAAAATAAAAAAGGGAAACAACCAATGTATGATAAACGTCACACTTAAAAACAGGACAAGACTGCCTTAAAATTAGGACAAGACTGCACGATATTAAGTGTACCAAACTTTAAGAACTCCACTTGTCATCAATACAGACTTCATCAGAATAACAAAATGAACATTTATTTCAGTATTTAAATGCAAAACTTCCAAAAGAGTATTGACTTGTAAAGGACCATGTAAAATACATAAACATGACTGAAAAATACACACAAGAAAACAGGGTATATTAAAATTGTATTGGTAAAAGGGAAACTGTATGGCAAATAATGTTAAGAGCTGATGAATACCCTGGCCTAAAATAAACTATGAATATTAAGTGTTTCTTGAAAGATAGGAGTTGGAAGTTAGGGATTAATTATGGTGCAAATTTTCAAATGTTTTTTAAATACTGACATGAATGTTAGTTTTGCTATTCTGATGAAGTCTGTATTGCCAAAAAGCGGAGTTATTAAAGTTTGGTACGCTTAATATCGTGCAGTCTTGTCCTTCGGTTTTGTGATTTTTGTTTTTAAAATTGCCCCGTTGTAGTTTCCAGATGCACCAATGTGGTTGTCATGTTCTGGCTGTGACATGTACCAGTACCCTTTTGCCACTGCAGATTTCTTCCAGTGGTATGTGCAGCTTTCATTTGATGAACCGGGTTTGGGATCAGTCTGCTGGTAAAGCATCCAACAAAGTATTATGTTGTCTGTAGTAAAAAAAAAAAAAAAGGTCTGCTTTAAGAGAAATGGCCTGCAGCAGTCATACTGTGAACATCTTAAAAAAAGAAAAACATGCACATCAGTTGCTGGATTCAGACTTGAAAAGATTCACAACAATTAATTTATGTTTTAAGATTTACTGTAGTACATTTTTATGTTTTTCACTTGAATATATATTAAAGAAGCCACACTGTTTATTCACTGCTATGTAAATTATTTGGGAACTTTATAAGTTTTGTACATGTGAGGTGGGCAAGAGAGTGCTTAACCTATTTTCCAGCCAGTAAAAATCTGTTGTGACATTCCTATCCCTTTTTAATTGAAGTTTTCACTGTCAGACAACACTTAAAGTTGCCTAGTCTGTTTTCTGCATTACTAGAATCTGCCATACAGTACTTTAGAGGGGAATAATTAGCGTTATTGTTTTTTCTCCAAATTATGTTACCCTTCACAGTCTGGTCTTAATTGCTACACTGAAAACTTCTTGTTTTCTTTCTAAAAAGAAAAAGTGCAGGTGATCAACAGATTTGTCCATTTTTTGTGCCTTAAGTAGAATACCAGAATGTTTACTCCACTTCAACAGTTTACTGTAGACAAATAGGCTTGTTCATTTCATGTGAATATGCTACTTGTACTTTCATTGTTACTGGCTGGAAAAGTATAAAAGCACCTTATTTTACCTCAGGGCATTTTGTTTGCAACTTCAACCTCCAAGTGTTATTTAAAGAGAAAGTATAAAATGTACAGTAATTTATATGCATTTTCTGTATATATTTGTGAATGCAGCTTCAGTATTTCAAATGTGAATAAAGGTCTGAGGCTGTCAAGTAAATTTTTTGTATTTTGGTAAAGTTATTAAATGCTAACCCTGAACTTTTTCAATAAAACACTTGAATTAATGTCGTAGATCTGAGTGTTTATATTTAAATGTAATTTTATTGATCAGTGGATACTGCAGTCCAAGTGTCTGTGGGAGTAGAACCCTACCACTTTGATCTTCTAGAAAAAGAAGTTATGTACTTACCATAACATTCCATCCTTGTTGTCGATCTTCATTTGTCCTTAACTGATGCGGCTCAACTCGGCCATTACTACAGCTCGCGCAATCCAAAAACTCGAGCTTAAGCCCTACTCATAATGCCTCTGCCCTAGTTACCTCAGATCGAGTTTGCAGAAAGACAGAATGATATAAACATAATGCCATCGTACATATTATATCTGGAATCTTTTATAGATAATCAGTAATAATGACTACATGTTGCCCATTCCAGGAAAACAACTGCTAGGGCAGGGGGAAGGAGGGAGGGAAGTCAAGGACAAATGAAGATTGACAACACAGATGGAACATTATGGTAAGTACATAACTTCTTTATCTGATGTTGTCAATCTTCATTTATCCTTGACTGATGGTGTGTGACATCACCTTAAGTATAAAGGTTTATCCTCAGGAAGGTTACTCTGTCTCTCTGAAAAAGAGGAAAAAGAAGATCTGAAGTAGGACTTCATTTGTCAGCAACCTTTGGGATACGGATACGATCTCGGATCTGAGCCGGCAACTTCTATCACAGCATAGATCCAAGCTCCTAGCTCCTCTCTTTACCCATAATCCCCTGCCAACCCTGACTGACCTCAGATCTAGTTTTCCGCTCTTCAAGCAACAGCTAGATTCCAGAGCTCTTGGTGTATTCTTGTGAGAAAAGAAAATTTTAATTTCTTTCTTGTACTCTTTTTGAGCGAGTGTTTGTGTGTGTGTGTGTAGGTGTTCCCTGGTCCTATTTTAACTACTTTAGCTTAAATTAGCTTAAAATTTTTATCTTTTTTTCTCCTCCCTGCCCTCGCTGGTCGCAGTGTGTGTTTGTGTAGTGTGTAGGGGCCTAACGTGTGTGTTTTCCTTTAGTGATGTCGGAGGCCCCTAAAGCTATTTTTTTCAAAATGCACCGGGTGTGGTCACAAGCTTTCACTGGCTGATGGCCACACGCGGTGCGTTAGGTGCCTTGCGGTTGAACACCTCTCCTTGGGTTGCATGATTTGCTCTGTGTTCAACCCCAGGGCACTTAAGGATCGGAGGTCGAAGCTGGTTCTGGCGGGCCTTTTGCCCCCAGACCCGGCTCCGGCCTCCAGTACTTCTGTGACCGCTACCCAGTCTTCGGTAGCGGTCAATCCTGCCCCCCTCCCTCCGAACGGGACTCAACCTCCCACTGTGGCTTCGGCGGTGAGGGAGGCCAGGAAAGAGAAGCGGAGGGAGAAGCACCTTAAGTGGCAGGCCAAAGACTCCTCCTCGGCCCCGCCTACCAAACGGGCTTCTCCCTCCAGGGTTTCTGGTTCGCCTCCTCCTCGGATCCGATCCCCTTGCTTCTCACCGGGACCCGAGGAGGAGGTGACCCGGTTCCCGTCGAGGTCATCGAGGTGGCACTCCAGGCCTGCCTCGGTGGCCTCCTCGAGGTCCACCTTCAGTATGTCGGATGTGGACATGGACCGGATGATGAGGAGGTTCATCCAGGCCCAGATGCAGATGGGACTGCTCTTGCCTCCCCCCCCCTCTGGGGGGGAGCTTGACCCCCTTTTTTGCTCCTATCGCTCCTTCTCCGACCCGACTCCCGAGTTCGGAGCTGTCAGAGCCGAACCGCGTTGGATTCGGGGGTGGGTCAGAGCCGACAGTGCCAGGCACTTCGGCTCCGACTATTCCCTTGAGTTTGTCGGATCCGACCTGTCGGAGCCGTGGGCCGAGCTTCGGATCCGAGGGACTCGGTGTGCTTTCGGCCCCGTCCCGGTTGGTGCGCGCGGGTCCTTCGGATCCGACAGTCTCGGCCCCGGGTCCGATCCCTGCCTCGGATCTGAGTGGGAGTCGGATCTCGGATCCATCAGAGAGTGGCTCCCCCCTCAGCTTTCGCAGTGGTGGAGAGGGTACTGTTGAGTACATCCAGGCCTCCGGTCCTGGCTTCGGCTCCTCCCTGCACTCCCTCTCAGCTGGTCCTGGCTCCCCTCACCCGGCCTTCGGGGCAGCCTGCTTCAGCGCCTCTAGGTGTTCCATTGGAACAAGATATTGCTGGTGAGGACTCCTCGGACAGCCCCCCTGAGGAGGTTCCTCACAAGTCGAAGTGCAAAAGGAGGCATGTGGACTCCCCTGAGTCCCTCACTGAAGATACGGACTTGGATGAAGGGGAAGGCTCCCCAAGGTCACCCCCTGAGGATGTCTCCTTTGGAGACATCATGGAAATGCTCAGAATCGGGGGGGGGTGGTCAGCCCCCAAGGCTTCCTCCGACGAGTCCGTATTCCTAGAGGCGTTCGAGGCAGGGCCATCTACCTCTTAGGTGTCCCCTCCCCCCGACCCCTTGGTGGATCATATAGCCACTAGGGCTTGGAGGGAGCCGGACACTGTAGAGCCTATTCCCAAGCGCCCGGACAAAATCTTGAGCCCCCCATCAGAGAGAACCCATTGTAGCAAAGGTCCCCCTGTGGATGCCATGTTGGTGGCGGCAGCCACCAAGAGAGAGTTGGCTCAGGAGAGCCCCACGGTTCATCCGCCAAGCAAGGAGTCTCATGCAATGGACCGCATTGGGAAGCTGGCCTTCAGTTCAGTGACCTTCTCCTTGAGGGCCATGAACTATATAGCACACGTCTTTCGGATGCAGCGGGATCTAATTAAAGAATACGCTGCTTCCCCCCCAGGGTCCATGTCGGAAGGGGACAAGCAACTGTACTCCTCCCGAATGTCCACCCTACATTCTATTTCCAACACCTCTATGCGACTCTTGTCTCACGCCACTGAGGGAGCCGCTAGAGCAGGCGGAGTCGGGCTGGTCATGAGAAGGCAAGCCTGGCTCCGACATTGTGACTTCTCGGAACCCTTTAAGGTGTCATTTGCAAATGCCCCTTTTGATGGTTCTGCTTTGTTTGGCAAAACCGTTCGCGACACCCTTGTCCAGAGCGAGAAAGACGGGAAGACGTTGTCTGCCATTGGAGTCCACTTCTCTGCTCCCCAGAGGTCCTATACCAAGAACCAAAAGGGTCAGAAGAAGATGTGGTTCCGGAAATCGCATCAATCCCAGTCTGCTCCGGACAACCAGTCCTCTCGTGGCAGAGGAGGACAGGGACGATGTCGCCCTAGAGGCAGAGGGGGGTCCCAGGAATTTTGGGTCCAGAGAACCTTTCTCTGAGAGGCCCACGCAGAACCCCTGAGGGGTCGGGGGACGTTTTTCGAAGCACCCTAGCAATGTGGGAGTCCATAACAACGGATCGCTGGGTGCTTCGGGTTATATCCAGAGGATACCAAATTCCCTTTTTGTAACCCCCAGAATCAGAAGCCTCCCCGATGTACCACCCAATCAGAGGGAGGCGGCTGCTTCAGAAATTCAGCAGCTCTTACAAAAAAGAGCCGTCCAGCCCATCCCCCCAGATCAGCACGGATCAGGGTTTTACTCCAGGTTCTTTCTGGTGCCAAAAAAGATGGGGGACACGAGGCCCATCTTGGACCTCTCTCTGTTGAACCTGGCAGTACCAAAAGTAAAGGTCCGGATGGTCACTCTGCAGTCTATCCTCCCACTACTACGGGAGAATGACTGGATGTGCTCAATAGACCTCAATGATGCGTACTATCATATTCTCGTAGACAGACGCTCCAGGAGGTTTCTCCGCTTTCGGCTGGGTGCCAGCCATTTCCAGTTCAGAGCCCTTCCCTTCGGTCTGACCTCAGCCCCCAGGGTGTTCACCAAGGTCTTGGCAGTGACAGCGGCCCACCTGAGACTCCAGGGAATTCAGGTCTTTCCGTACCAACAAGGCATCTTCTTTGCTCATGCAGGGATTACTTCCTCAATCTGGCTCCACTCTTAGGGCTGACCATCAACACGGCCAAGTCCTCCCTGGCTCCTACACAAGTGTTGGATTTCATAGGGGCGAGGTTGGACTCGAGACTGATGCTTGCTTTCTTGACTCCAGATTGGCTTCAGAACCTGAGGTTGCATGTGCAGGCCATCCTTCAACTTCAAGCTCCTTCGGCGGAATTGGTCCTGAGGGCTCTAGGGTCCATGGCAGCAGCAATTCTGCTGCTGCCATTGGCCCGGTTGAATATGAGGGTCATACAATGGACCCTCTAAGTACAATGGTCCCTATCTCGCAGTCCCCTGTCTCATCCCATCCCCCTAAGCAGGGTTTGCAGAAGGTCGCTCGTGTGGTGGCTCTAGTCCTCCAATCTCCACACGGGACGCCCCTTCTCGCTGCCTCCGCCAGTCACCACAGTGACCACAGACGCTTCTCGCCTGGGGTGGGGGGGCACTATTCGGGCAGAACAGTCCAAGGCACGTGGAACGACATAGAGACCTCTTTGCATATCAATGTCCTGGAGATGAGGGTGGTGCTTATGACGTTGCAAGCACTTCACAACCCTCTTCCAGTGGGGACGATTGCAGTTCAGACGGACAACATGTCAGTCATCTGGTACATCAACAAACAGGGGGGAACCAGGTCTTACCCACTCTGCCGCGAGGCCATGAGAGTGTGGGAATGGGCGATATCCACCAAACGCTTTCTCATCGCAAAGCACATTCCAGGACGGTCCAACATATTAGCGGACAGGCTCAGTCGTACTATCCTGACTCCTTACGAGTGGTCTCTCAATCCTCTAGTAGCAGAGCAAATATTTGCCCGATGGGGGCGACCTTCTTGCGATCTTTTTGTCTCTCACTCAAATACCAAATGCAACAATTACTTCGCTCTGATTCCCCCTCCTGGGGAGTCCCAGAGAGACTCTCTAGTTCATGCTTGGCCTCCCGGTCTGCTTTATGCTTACCCGCCTCTGCCCCTGATGTTGAAACTATTGCAGAAAGCCAGTCAGTTGGGGAACAAGATGATCCTCATTGCCCCATTCTGGCCTTGTCAGACGTGGTTCCCTTACCTATGGTTTCACCTGATTCATCCGCCCTGGATGCTGGATTCCCTTCCAAATCTCATCTCACACCCCCTGGGTCTTCCGGCTCCGAACCTGCCAACCTAAAGCTGACGGCTTGGTTGCTCCAGTTCCACTCTTAATAAGGACACCTGGAATTTCATCACCAGTCAAAGCCATCCTAGTAGCAGCTCACAAGCCCTCCACCAGAAGGGTCTATCGGAGTAAATGGAAACGTTTTTCCATCTGGGCGGAGCACCGTCATTTAGATCCTTTTACGGCGCCGGTAGCGTCGGTTCTAGATTTTCTAACTTCTCTCTTTCACCAGGGGGCTAGGTCTTCCATGGTCAAGGTACAGCTTGCTGCAATTTCACACTATCATGTAGGGCAGGAGTCAGGCCCGCTTATTACTTCCAAACTGTGTAAGACTTTCCTTAAGGGTACCTTCCTTCTCAGGCCCCCGGTCAAGGAGGTGGTACCCCCATGGGATTTATCCCTAGTCTTACAGGCCTTGACTAGCCCCCCTTTCGAGCCGGCGGCCACTGTTGATCTTAAATACCTCTCTTGGAAAACGGTCTTTTTGGTGGCCATAACTTCAGCCAAGAGGGTCTCGGAACTCCAGGCTCTCTGTGTCAAACCACCGTATTTGGTCTTCCACCCAGACAGAGTTCACCTCAGGATCAATCCGTCTTTTCTACCTAAGGTATCGTCGGAAGCTAACATTAATCAATCTATTAATCTTCCAGTATTCTTCCCCAACTATCAAAACAAAGGAGAGTATAAGCTGCACTCTTTAGACGTGCACAGACAACTACGTTTTTATACTCATCGAACTACTGGTCATAGGCAATCCGATCAGTTGTTTGTCTCCTTTGCCAAAAACAACTTCGGCAAGTCGGTTTCTAAGGTTACCCTCTCCCGATGGATATCTAGTTGTATTCTCTTAGCATATCAGAGCTCGGGAAGGCCTGCACCTCAGGGGAGTCCGTGCTCATTCTACGAGGGCCGTTGCTACATCGGCCGCTTTCAAGGCTAGAGTTTCTCTGGATGACATTTGTTCCGCAGCCACTTGGGCTTCATCTCATACCTTTATAAACCACTACAAAGTAGATATTGTCTCCCGAGGTAGGGCGTCTTTTGGCTCTGCAGTGCTCCGGAATATCCTTCCATGAAGGCCACCCAAGATTTAGGTAGCTGGGGACTCTGTCCCAAAGGTTGCTGATAAATGAAATCCTACTTCAGATTTAGAAGTTATGTACTCACCATAACATTCCATCTGAGTAGGTATCTTCATTTGTCTGCAACCATCCCCCCCTCCTTCCCCCTGACCAAAATGATCCTACTTGGGGTTCTTTAGATTAGTTCCCTCTGGGACACAGTATTAGCTGTGCTATGAGGCAAACTTGATCTGAGGTCAGTCAGGGTTGGCAGGGGATTATGGGTAAAGGGAGGAGCTAGGAGCTCGGATCTAAGCTGTGATATAAGTTGCCGGCTCGGATCCGAGATCGGATCCGTATCCCAAAGGTTGCAGACAAATGAAGATACCTACTCAGATGGAATGTTATGGTGAGTACATAACTTCTAATTATGTACTTACCATAATGTTCCATGTGAGTTGTTTATCTCGCCTTTATTCTCACTGACGGGTTCGGAATCGATCCTCGGCTCCGACACAGCCGATAGCAAAGCTCAAGGTTTGCCAGTAGCTTGAATACCTCAGATCTTGTTTGCTGCAAATATATATATATATATATATATATATATATATATATATATATATATATATATATATATATATATATATACATATACCTTTACCCTACTCTAAAAGGGAAACACTTTCCAAAGGAAAAAAGTACTGAGGAGCCAGGATAGTACTAGCCTCTAAGTCTACTTGTCAGCCAGGAGGGGGAAGGAGGGAAGGACGTGAGAATAAGAGGCTCAGGGTCTCTACGCTTCGCAGGGGGACCAGTAGATGAAAAAATGGACACAGGAACTTGAGGGGAGAGGGAAGGCCGAACCGATGCTGATGATGTCTTAGGAGACATGACTCTCCTCATGGTGTCGAAAGCGCCATGGCTCAGACGAGAAGGGGTAGATGGACCCGAATGGACCGTCTGATCCTCCCGCACCGAAACCATAGGCTCCGAGCCTGAGGTAGGAGCCGAGCTCATGTGAGCCGAAGCCCCGAGAGGAAGAGTCGGCACTGACATATCGGTCCGACTATCATCCCCGGACCCGACAGGAGAGCGTCGGCTCCTAGCATCCTCGGTCGGTGCCGGGGACGTCCGAGTAAATGGAACCGATAACACCGGTGTGGGTCTCGGTTCCAAGGGTTCGACAATCATCGGTTCCAGCTCCGAGGGTCCAGTACGGCTCGGAGGAGTAGTCAAATCCGGTTCAATGGTCTTCGGCTCCGATGAAGTGGTCGGTGCCGACAACAATTTAGCAAGTCCTGGTGCCCTTAAAAGCTTCTGCACTAGCCGATCCATATCCAAATCAGATAGGCTGACCGAAGACTTAGAAGAATGCACCGAAGGTGCTGACTGGAGCAGAGGAGATGAGGGGACCTCGGAGACCGGCTCCAAGACTGGGAGCTGGCTCCGAAGCAAAGAGACAGAGCGAGAGCTGTGGAGCCGATGACCCTGTACCCTCTGATCTCTTTGCCCTCTTGGTCTGTTTGGTCTGTTTGGAATCAGAAGACTTCGAAGATTTTGACGAAGTGCTGGCACTTTCCTGGCTACCCAACACTTCAGAAAAAGAATGCTGCAGTAACCCCCTATCTATTAGTTTTCTCTTCCTTTCTAAGAACCCTAAATGAAAAGGAATGGCATATACTGCAGGAGTCTTGGAGGTGTTTAGCCCCCAGACAATAGACACATTGGACATGTCTGTCCGTAATGGACATTTTCTGTCCACAATCTGGACACTTTTTAAACCCTGATTTGGGGTGAGATTTCTCTCTCTCATCCGACATTCTTTTAACAGAACAGCACAAAAAATACCTGTAAAGGCTAAATACAGGGCTAACTAAGCCCACACTAAGAAAACTAATAACACTTAAGATAGTAAGACTAAACAGGGCCAAGAAAGGGCCTAACACCAAGAAAACAAAAACTACACACAGGGTAGATCTCTACAAAAACTAACCTACTTAACTATTATTATTCCAAACTAGAAACACACTAAACAGTAACAATCACCCAAAAAACTAGAAAAAAGTTTTTTTTAAACTTGCAATTTGTCAAAATGGTCAGAGCTAAGTGGATCACCGAGATCTCTCTTGCCGCAGAAACTAGATCTGAGCTAATTCCAGCAGTGCATTGTGGGATAAGGGGCTTGGTCTTGAGCTACTGGCAAACCTTGAGCTTTGCTATCGGCCGTGTCAGAGCCGAGGATCGGCTCCGAACCCATCAGTGAGAATAAATGGCGAGATTTAACAACACATCAGAGGTTTACATAATAAGGCTTGTATTTTGGAAATTCCTCTGACAGAAGCCATCACCACTAAGAAATAACTTTTTTTTTTTTTGGAACTAAGGTTCTGCAATTCACAGGAATGGTGACCGTACAAACCTCCATAAGACCAAAACAGGGATTCAAAGTTGAGGCATGATCTTTATAAGTAAGTCTTAATAATAGAGTCCCACAAGAAACAGCAGTGCTAGCTGGACTTTAACAGTTGAAGGAGCAGCTCCTGTGTTGAAAATGAAAGCTAAAAGGTCTTGCATTTTGTCAGCTGGAACTGAATTGGAACCATGTCCCTTTCAAAATTTCAAATGGTGGAATTTTTCCATTTTGCTGGTGTAGAGCCTAGGTGTGGATGGCTTGCGAGAAGGTAGCAGAATATGATGTACTGGGGAAAAAGGATATATTCCCTTGGTCATGACTGGAATAGGAGGAAACAAGCTGTCGGTTGAATTTCAGAATGGTCAGTTGAGTCAAACTGTATGGATAGGACAAAAACATGAGCTGGGTCCAGAGTCCATTGTTTTTGCATCAGATAAGACAAAGGAAAGAAAAGGGAAACCCAATCTGTCGAGATCATTAAGGATTACTGATAATTACTCTGCTCCTCAACTGTATCACTTTCTGTAGTTACTGGAAGAAGCATAAGGAAAATCTGGAGACCAAATGTGTAAATGAGCATCCCTCAGTGACTCCGGAGAGGGGGGGGCATGGCAAGGTGGTTGCTGCGCTTGTCATTTAGAGATGAGGCCAAGAGGCTGCAGAAAGGCCGGCCTCCTGGATGAAGATTTTTTTTTTTTTTTGTTTGGAACAAGGGGACACTCATGAGGCAGAAAAAAATAGACCTGCTCAATTTGCTTGTTATCGTATTGGGGCTCCCCGTTATATGCCTTGCTGTCAGAAATCAGTTGAGAGAGAAATGCCCATTGTCACACTGCGAGTGTTTCTCACTAAAAGGGTTAAGATTTGGTCCCTTCTGTTTGTTGAAGTACCAAACCACTAACATATTATCTGATTGAATCGTAATTGTTCCCAAAAGGGGAGTAGTCTCAAAGGCTTGCAGCAGTAAAAAAAAACTCTGCTTTCATCATTAGAATGTTGATATGAAGATTGGCTTTTAAATGGAGCTGTGGAGTGTCTAGTCTAGATAATGCCCATTCACACCATTTTGAGACACCCATAGACATGCTATCCTTGGCTGCAGTGAGAACAAGGGCCCCAGGGTGCTCACTAATTGCATGTCAGAAACGTCAACTACCTTGTAACTGCAAGAATTCCAGCAGTTTCCATATCTGTCCATTACCGCTTCGTCCAGGCATTTCTTACCAATACAGATTATTTTCTCCTAATTTGTACATACATAGGAATAACTGTAGTTAGGAAAAATCACGTTTGACTCCTACTCAAGGTTTGGAGTTCAACGGTACAATTTCCAGTTATGGAAACTTTCATAGTTTCTAGGTTCAAAGCCTTGTGGAGATTATACTCCCAATGGCTACTTGCGTTTCAATGGTGAATACTTTAATAACATATGTCAGATCCATTTTTGACATCCAATCTTTGCAAAAAACTGAGAGTGGGAAGTTGCACTCCGAGGAGTTTCCTTGGGGCCATCCCAGCTATAGTGAGGTCAAAGAAAGGGACCCTGAAGTGGTAATGATTGGCTACTAGCTGGAAGTGGAGGACCCTGGGGTATTTGACCAGTTAATATGGTAATACACCTCCCAGGGATTTAAGCAGCGTATCCAAACATCCTTTTCCAGGAACAGAGGAATGGTCTGGAGAGTAACCATACTGAATTCCCATTTAGCAAACCAGTTTGGTCAGAACACTGAAATCCAAGGTTTGTCTGGAAACACCTGCCTTTTTGGGAGTAAAATTAACCTTGAGTAAATTCTGTGTTTCTTCTGGTCTGGTGGGAATTTTCTAATGACTCCCCCCCCTTTTTTTTTCTCTTATTGGAAGGAACATCAGGAGTTACTAATTTGAACTCAAGAATCTGTAATTATTTCTAGCCAGTCACTTAGCTATAAGGATAAGCAGCCCCCTAAATGCCCCCAGAGGAGCATAATCATGCTTCCTTTCAGGAGCGCTGGTAGGGCTTACTAAGGAAAGATTCTTTGAAGCTGAGGTTCTGCTGGCTACTCCTGCCTCGTGGATGTCATTTTCCATAAAAGTTTCTCTAGAGTGCCCCCGGGAGAAATGTCTCTACATGTGTCTTGGAAAGGCCCTTTGAAACTTCTACCATATTTATTTATTTATTTTAGGCCATAGGGAGACCATCCAACAAAAAAGGCATGGCTGGATGAAGACGTGACTGATTCACATAGATGCATCTAGGCGTGTCTGTCAATGGAAACACTAAAAGGGGAGATAGTGGGGTGCTGAAAGGGTCTATATTACATAAATGAAAATCCAAAAAGCGAACGACCTAAAGGTCGAAAATGCAGGATCTTGAACATGCAATTGGGGGGGGCACCCCAACACCCCCCACTAAATATATTTACCACCTCCAAGATCGCACTACAGTGAGGAAAGGGCAAATATTCTAATCCTCACTGTACTGCGATCTCACAAAAAGCAGATCGAGATCCGGCATTTCCGACCTTTTGGTCATTCACTATTTTAAGCTTTTGCTGCTCTAATATGAACCCTGCTGAAAGATTATACTGATCCATCTGGGGTCGGGATTTGTGATTTTCAGTCACCTCCCTGGTTAAGTGGCTCCAGGGTGTCTCCAAAGGAGACATTATCAGAGGGAAACTTCAGAGACCCTTTTTAATTGTATTCACCATCATCTGTGACAGGTTTCTGCATGAGATGTAAGTGCTTCCTCTTGCACTTCCTCTTATGAATGGCATCTGCGGTGTGAGTGGACCAGAGGGAGGGTATCAAAAGAAATCTGGATCAGATAGCCAGGAACCCTGCCATCTGCACATTCACTGACCCCCTGTGGATGTTGGTAGACTACCAGAGAAGGGGAGGTGAGGGGGTTTGTAGTAGATAGGGCTCTTAATAGCCCTAAAAACTGAACTCAGGAAGTGGGAAGGGACAGTGGAATCACTTTTCTTGTCAGAAAGGTGCCTAACAAAGTTGTTTTTTTCTTGAACTTGTAACATAATTGCAGCACTCCACATAGTACATAGATATATACACTGAGATAGTTGTTTTCGAGACACAGTGCAAAAAGTTACTTTAAGCTGCTTCACTGTTACTACTTACTCCACCTTTTTCCACATGCACACTGAAAAATACATTAGCATCCTCCTAATTCTTTGTTCCATTCCAGTAAGCATACATCCTCTGCCAATGTATTATTCATCATTGGCTCTGACATGGATAGCTTTCCTCCTCTGAGTAACTCCTGGAATCATCACTTTTGGCAACCTTCATATGATCATAGGAAGTTATTAGGCTATCAACCTGGAAGTCATTTCAAGCTTAGCTGTTTCATCACATGTGAAATAAAAGGTTAAAAGCATCTCAGAGCATTGTTCTTTCCATGGTGATGTTTTCTTGATGTTTTTTTTTTTACAGGTGAATTTTCGTCGACAGTTGGTTGTATTTTTTGTGATACTCTAGTCAATACTCAGGATTGTATTTATTAATGAATGCCCATGTCCAGGAGGGTTGTAGGCGCTATTCCCGGTAAGAATTTACAATGCCCCATCCACTCATCCAGGTTCCTTTTCAACAGTGTCATAGAGGTTCTCTGCTTCACATGAATTGGCAGCCTATTCCAAAGACGTGGCAGTTGCTGGGAGACAAATCTTTCCCTCCAGCACACCCTATTCAAGTTGCAGGCCATATTTAGGTCTCTGGAACAGGTAGCTCTAGTCCCACTTAATTTACAAATGTGCAGCAAATTCATTAGGTTTGGGTCGGAGATTGCTCTGTAAGCCAGGCACAAGTCTCCCCTAAGAAGTCTATACAAAACTGAATATAGTGACATGGCTTTTAGTCGGTCTGTGTAAGGCATGCATTACCACAAAAGAAGGGTGACAGACAGTGACCAGAGAAGTTTATAAGTCCATTTGACTGCCACTGATTTATTTTTTTTTTTTATTGGATGTTTGTGTTACTGTGGCAGTGTGCTGTGTTGATTATAGCATTCACATTGGACATTTTGGTTCATGCTTGAAAACAGACTACAAAGACTAGATAGGTAACTAAATGAAGGAGCAACCAAGCTAACACATTTACGTAATACATCAGTCTTCGGTTTCTATGCTAATAATATAAATGCACACTGTATTATTTACTTTAGTTGTAAAATAAAAATACACATTAAAAGGCAGCTCCAAAAGTGAGTTGTAATGTACCATTACCAAACTCTTGAGTTCAGACTTTCAGTATGGTATGTTTTGGAAGAATATTCAAAAATGTTGATTGTATCCTGAAATTTGTTGTACTGTAACATTTAAAAAATAGCCAGAAACTTTCTTCAGGCAGGCTTCGTCTTCTTGTGTGTACAACCTTATGGTAACTATTACTGCACAAAGCACTATAGGTGCAGCTAGATCTAGAATAGCCATATCCTGGCACTCATGGTTGCACCTTGCCACATTTGTGAAGGACACAATAACTTCATTTATGAGAGCACTCTTTGAGGGATCAGTACTATTTGGCTCAGAAATTAATCATCAGCTCCAGGGCATAAAGGAGAAAGGTAATACCTTTCAGACATTGGGAAAACATTTCATTCTCCCCAGTGTTCTTTTCCAGGTCTAAAAGCCCTATTTTGGCAGAAACAGAAGCCATGTTAGTGGGGGGCGGGATCTGTTCAGTGTCTGTCATCCAGATACCAGCAGCATTACTGGTCCAATGGCCATGGAATGGCATTCTCAGGGAAGATGTCATTCCTCTTCGGGGGTGCCATTCCTGACTCACACTCCAGCCTCCCTTAGTTAGAGGTGATGGGGGGGGGGGTACTCTCTTCACTTTTCTCACTGGTGTCAACTATCAAAGTAGGGGTAAGTGAAGGCTATTTTCAAGAGTAGATATTTAATTCTGTTCCACTCTGCACTAAGGCATTTATCTTTGTCTCTTCCAATATTCCAAACTTTTAGAAAGTGCAGGTAAGGAATGATTATGATATCTCCTCAAAAGAGCCATTCAGAAGGTATCAGCATACCACTGAGGACAAAGGTATCATTCCAGTACGTTTTGCCCCACTCCCAAAAAAAGGTTCTGAATCTTAGCAGCCTAAACACTTTTGACCTAATGAAGTTCTTTTGATTAGTCACATTGCAGTCTACTCTATGTCAGTCAAAATGAGACTAGATTTGCCTTTTCAGATCTTCTTCATAATACGTATCCATGCATATCCAATACATATGGATGGCGCAGTGGTACAGCAGTTTGTGTTGTTGCTTCACAGCAAGAGGTTCTCTTGTTCGATTCTCAGCTGGGGTACCTTCTGTGTGGAGTCTCCATGTCCTCCCTGCATTTGTGTGGGTTTCCTCTAGGTGCTGTGGTTTCCTCCCATGTTACAAAGTCATGCATCTGGAGCATTTCTCCCTGGACCTCCACTGAAAATTGGCTTGTTCCAAGTCAGATTTTCCCGGTAAACAAAATGTTAAATAAATAAATAAAAATACCCCCATGTATAGGTCACCAAAGCATCCAGAAAGTTCCTCCTCCTCAGTCTCCACCATTTCAGGTCTTTGCCATGTAGTCTTACCTCAACCCCAACCCCCACCACTGATGATTACTAAATCCAATAGTGGCTTATCTTTGCCTTCAGTGTGCCACTGTCTTCCCATATTTGAATGACTGGCTTATAGTGTCACATGCCAGATGCAGTCTCATCAGGTATAGGGATCTTCTGCTGCAGTTGTTCCTTGTTTCCCTAGGTGGTAATCACAGTCAGTCTGTCAGTCAAGGCTTAACCTACACATGAAATTTTGTTAATAGGGACAATAATTCATATGAAAGCCAGTCAAGTTTATCTGCCTGTGGACAGAACTCAAAGTGTATTGAAGACAGTCTTATCCCTGATCTCAGAGTCAGTCATCAGCACAAATTTGTCTTCAAGCACTAGGAAACATGGCAGCCATAATTTTATGACACCAAATACCAGGTTACACATGACTGTGCAACAGATGCTCTGATTCCTGTGGTCTCAACACATGGACTCCCAAGAGCAGTTAATTAGATTTTCAGAGTTTGTTACACTAGTTTGCTTTCGGGTTGGGGATAAGAAACCTTCTTCAGGGCAGTCCTTTGCTGTCCCTTCCCCACTGATCATAGTCATTATTTAACAGTCCAAGGGACTTAGTGTCCTGGAGATGGCAGCAATCTTGCTAACTCTCCAGTAACTCCCAGAATAGCCTCCCTTCTGGGGTTCGTCGTGTTATACATACTTCTGAATTTCAGTGTATTCATTCAAACAATATGGCTGCAGTCTGGCATGCCAACAAATGGTGGAACAAAGTCCTACCCGATGTGCCAAGAAGAAATGAGAGTGTGAGAGTGGGAAGTCTTTTTTTTTTGTCACACATTTTCAGAGTAACCAATTCACTTGCAGACAGACTCATCTGCACGAGTGGTCAGTCATCCTTGCTGCTGCTGGGATGTTGCTGCTGAGGTGAGGATCCCTGGTCTAAAGTTTGTATCTTGAATGAATGCAAAGTTTCAGAGATTGTATTCCCTCATTCCTCTACTAAATGGTCAGAGCAGGGATTCATTAATTTGTGGCTGCTTTTATCAGTTTATGCTTTTTCCCATTTCCTCTGATGATGAAATTTGTTTAGCGGGTCAGATTCTCCAGGGCCAGAGTCATTTTATTAGCCCCATATTAACCCAAACAGATGTGGTTCTCCCTGTTGCAGAGATTTCAAGTGGGTCTTCTTTGAGACATTTTTGTTGTGGTGAAGCACTGTTGTGTCATCCATCTGGGAAGGCATACCGGGACCTGCAAACTCTGACATTTTCATGCAAGGTATAATATTTCATCCTCTGAAAACCCTTCCAGAAAGAAAATTTATAATGATAAATGAAAAATATTCCCCACATGGGCTATTGAAAATAACACTGATATATTCTTGGCAATTTACTACCAAAATGTGGAAAATCAAAATAATTTTCCACCTTTTGATCAAACCAATTAGCCAAAATTGGTAATAACAATAAAAAATAAGATAGTAACACTGGCAGCCAAAGGTCAATCTATCACACAATTAGTATACCAAAGAATAAAGAATAGAGCAACCACCATGACCAATGGCATAAAGTTTAATAATAAAACATTAAAAACAACCTAAAACAATGAACAGATAAACGCTTTCACACAAAATTGTGCTTCTTCAGATCTAAGTTACAAAGAAAAGAATAAATAATTTAAACCTCTGAAAACCAAAAAAAAACCCCATCAATTAAACAGGAGAATCGATGATGTAGTGCCCGTGCTTTCAGTGCCGGTTTTAAAGGAATATTACCATTTAACCCTGGAAGCTTATCAGCTTGTAGGCCAGCAATACATCAAATTTCAGAAACCTTGGTTCTACTGACCGGGGGGGGGGGGGGGGGGCTTGGTATTGTCTGTAGGAAGCCAGTTGGCATATTGGCGTTCCTACAGTTTTTCTGAAGTCTCTTTTTTTCTCTTCACTTTTCACTCAGAGATGAGGGGCACTAGTTTTTGGGACCGGCATAGGGCGCTGGTTCAAGCCAGCTACACCTCTAAATTTATGTTTTGTATTAGCTCAATTCTAGTATTATTGAGTGATATTACTTTTTAAGTTACGGTAATTTGATTGCATGGCTGGAGGTGAAAATACCATTGGCTTAGTTTTCTTTGGATTTATAAGTAGATCAGCCAGTTTTCAGTTTTTGTGAATGAATGCTGTGGGTCATCTTGGAGCTGTTTGACTAAAGAGGCTGCACACATTTGTGCTGAGTCATCTGTATACGGGATTATATTTGCTGAGAGACAGACTGTATGTATTTTACTTATAACTACATTAAAGAGCAATGGCCCTAATGCTGAACATTGTGACACACCTTACATTGTTTGTTTGCTGGAGAGCTGATGACAACTCATCTGCTTTGTTTGGTGCCTAATTCTGAAACCAGTTTGTGAGATTCCTTGAACCTAGATCATAATATGAGATGTGAAACTGTATCAAATGTTTTGGATAGGTCTAGAAATCAGGAAGCAACAATTTCACATTGATATTCTCATTCATGAACATAGTTTATGAAAGTTAATAGTGCTGTTTCTGTGATACGGCCTGGTCTAAATTCATGCTGTGCTGTGGAAAGCAATTTGTTCTCCTGTAAGATAGTTGATTCACTGCTGGTGAACACGTTTCGAGTATTTTTGAAAGAGGGACAAAATGGCTATAGGCAGTTTGCCAGATCATGAAATTTGTCACCTTTAGGTAAGGGAATAATGTGGTATTTTTTCCAGAGTTTTGGGACTATAGCTTCCTGGAGAGACTGATTTGTAAGTATAGATATTGGGGATGCAATGGTATCTGCAGTTATTTTGAGATATTCTACTGGAAGGCTGTCTGCTGCAAGAGAGGTGGGCTTATTTTTTTGAGTATTTTTTTTTTATCATGCTGGTAAGAGTCGTGTTAAGTGATAATGCAGTAGTGACACCATCTACATCATTTACTGCTGGGATGTGAGTGTTGAGTTTATTAAAAGGAGTTAGCATTTATGTAGTGTGAATGAAGTCTGCATGCTATGTTATAGTTTTTTTTTCTGTGAAAGGACAGGATTGAAGTTTTTACTAGGCTGAATAAGTTTATTGATTGTTGACCAAAATTGGTTTGGGATTTTCCTGTGGTTTTCTGGTACAGCAGTATATAAGTTTTTCTTAATGTTTAGAACAGTACTCCTAATTAGGTTTCACAAAAGGTGATATTGTTTGTTGATTGTTTTTCTTTTTTCTAAATGTAATTTTCCATGCTTTATCTCTGTTGTACTTAGCTTTGTATAGCTGGTGCAAGCTAAAGTGTAGGTTTCGATTTGCTGTTTTCCTGCATTGAGGTACATGGGAATTTAATATGGACAGTAAAGTTCTGTTGAAATGAATTACTCAGCATTTAAATGCATTGTTTTTAATGGCTCACAGTTGCTGTTTAAGAAAGATAGAAAAGAACATTTCCTTATCAAATTTGGTTGTACTTCTGATTGTTTTGTCTTAGATGTTTTTATGAATTTTGGTGTGTTTCCATATGGTAAAGACTTGAATTGTGATCACTAATTGTATAAGGCATATATCCAACATTGATAATTTTGATGGGATCTAATGTCAGTATCCAGCTGCTTTCTTTTCCAGTAACTTTATCTGTTCATGTGGTCATATCATTGGTTGTATTACTCCATGTAGACCATATAGATTAATATTGGGATGATTATTTTATGAGTACACTTGGGACAATTTATTTATGTATGCATGTATTTATTTATTTATTAGCTAGCATTTGTTTACCAGAAAGGACCAACTGAGAGGAAAAAAACAATTTTAGCAGTCACAAAGACTACAAATATAGCATAAATCCATAATGAGTAACATTCAGTGCACAGTTAAAATGGCTATATATACATGTACAAAAACTGAATATAATCATGACATCAAATATTTACAAAATAAATAAACATAAAAAATAATCATACAAGATTTATAGTGATGGACAGTTTTCAGTTGTCCATAAAATACATTCATTTTCATTGAATTTAATCTTTAAAGCAACTGGTATGGCTTCTCCTGTCAATTTACCCACTGTTGGTAGACTGTCACTTGATTGTGATTTATTAGAGTATGTCCACCAACTATTGCACCTTTGCATCTAGTTCAGTACAACTCTTTTTCATCAAATGCACCTTTTGCATTCAAAATGTAGTATTCAATTATTGTGTTTATAGTTACAAACTAAGTTGTATGAACATTAAATGTCATCACTAAAATGTGTACATAGATTTAAATTTATTGCAGTATGCCTGATCTTTAGACCAACAAAATTATGACACTAATTACTTTGGTCTTGTTGTGTCTTTCAGCTTTTCCCGGTTAGGGGTCGCCACAGCGGAATTCCTGTCCACTAATGATTTGTAGTTGATTTTTACGTGCCGAGTTACCAGCCCTGACGCACAACCTTCAACGAAGGTACGCCCATTCGTGCATGTCTCCACGCCGAAGATGCTCTAGCTGAGAATCGAACCAGACAGCATCTTACTGTGAGGCGACAATGCTACCGCAGCACCACCACCGCAGATACACTAATTACTTTGGTCTAAATGTAATATTTTCTTTTCTGGGAGAAAACAGATCGATAAAAATAGTGTTTAAAGGCACCTTCCTGAGTCAGTTTGTTGTTCAATGTCACCACCTACAGCATGAAATTTTAACTGCATGACTTTATTTCAGAGGTGGCCTTATTCTGTTATTAAGCTGTAGCAAATAGCATGCACTAAGACTGCATATACGAAAAATATGCAAGTGAAAAATGAAACTAGATCAAAACTGATACCTAAACTACTGATGTTTGTTCAGGAAATGATAACAGATAACAAGCAGTTATCACTGCTGGATTTTGTTTCACTTTCAGTTCAGTAGCAGACACAATGTCTAGAGCTAGACGTTTAAGTAATTGCTAGGTTTGAGATGCAGATGTATTTTATTGCTTTATGACTTCCTAGCAGCTGCACAACTCTGAGCAAACATCTAAAGGCTATGTATTTTTCACATGAATATGCCAAATGCTACAATGGGGGTTTAGCTTGGGAACTAAAGTCAGGTGACAAAAAGTGATGCCATCCGAGCTAACCCAGCAGTAATATTTGATAGTAATTTAAGAACTCTCTCAGAGAGAGAGAGAGAGACTGTTCCTTTTGTATCTTGTCTGTGACCTAGAAATATCCACTTATCACCACCTTCTGCACTTGTCTTGCTGTAAGTAAGTTTTTTAAGGCATAGTAACTATTTTAGATTCAGACATGAATATAGTAAAGTATATCTCTGATGTTTTCTTTATTTGAAATTGTCCTGCAATGCTGTTTTAAATATTTCCTGTGATTTTGAACACTGATGTAACTGATTACTTACTGAGTATTGTCTTGTTCTTTTACTATTTATTTATTATTAAATATATATAAACATATATTTGTGGCTGATATCTGTTAGACATATTTAAGCTCTTAGATTACTTGCATATCTATTTGGTGACACTGTACAGGCCACTCCTAAATAGCCTTGCTCTTGGTCAGACTACCATTTGGATTATTAGTAACATTACACAGTAGGATTGGACACCCTTTGTTAAGGGCCTTAGAGTAGCTGATAAAGAGTTGGCTGGTGACAGCTGGAACTACCTTATAGTCTGGGCAGAAGACTTATAGGTCTACAGTTCCCAGGGTCGGTTGATGGCCCCCTCTCTGTGCAAGGGGATTACTGCTGCTGATGTCCACTCTGCTGGAACAATGCCAGTTCTCAGGCTATGGTTAAAGAAGATGCTAATTAGGTCTTCTATGTCCTGTTTTAGATTACGTATTAAGCAACCTAGGATATCTGGTACTGTTGAGGCCATCTATTTAGCCTTTGAGAACTCAGATATGACCTGATGTTTAGAGGTACTAGGCAGAGGACTGATGTTAGGTATACATTGGTGCTATGTTCGGTAGGGCCAGGGGGTTGAAGTTTGCACCAAATCTGTCAGCAGGTTGTCAATATCTTCCAGTGAAGATTCATATTTACACTCCTAGCATTAAGCAGCAGAACTTTATGTTTGCCTCCAGTGGATGTTGTTACATTGGACCTTCTGTTACTATGACATTACCTAAAAAAGGCACTATGGTGGAGGCAAGTGCCTTTGCCAAGTAGCCAACAGCCTAAAGGACACAGGTGCAGACCACTTCTGGCAAAGCAGTGTGGCTTGTTGACCATGTCATCCCATGCTGAGTGATACTGGATCCCTATGGACTGACACCATAAGCTAAGCCAATTGCCAAATATATATTGTGGTATCATCTTGGGTGAAGGTAGAATGCTGCTTTGGGCTAGGGACATGCCTGTCTGGGATACATAATATGACAGTTCAGTCATGTGTCTCTTCATATAGTCCAGAGAGGTACATCTCAAGTAATTCAACCCAACATGAACTATGACAGAGTCATAACAGTATTTGTAGAGTGATGTGAGTGACGTGGTATGACACACTTGTATGTATACTGTTGGTGTATTAGGACATATGTTGTTGTAGTGGAGCAGATCAACTAATGATACAGTTCACATTACACCATCACAGTGAAAATTGCAGTATGGCATAGGTGTGCAAGTGCCTACACATCAGTAAATGCCCTGCAACACACATCAATATAAATTCATATTGATTACATGATTACAAAAGTCTTGTCTCATACACATGTTAATCTGTGATATACACAACAATGCATCACATGTTTTGATACAACTGCAACCTTAGGGAATCCTTGTTATGTGCCGTTGTGTTGCTGGAAGAAAGGATTATTGAGAGAGTCAGCAGCACTATTGTGTGACTATTAGTATTTGTGTCAGTAAATTTTCTGTATGAGCCACAGACAGCTTATCTGTAATGTCTCCTGATAGGACATCAGGCTGCTCAATCACAGGTTGCCCATGAAACACATATAGACATATTTTGTGCAATCGGTGCAAGTACATGACATTGTTACAGTTGCATGACTGTGTGTATGGTACCAGTGTGTGGAATGTGATGATTGACCATGGTTGTATGTGTAGAAAACAAGTAAAAACACTGTAACCACTGCTGAAGCTGCGGAGGGAAGTGAAACAAAATGTGGGAAAGACCTTTGGCAGACCACTACGGCTCAACTGCTAAAACCAATAAATTTAATGAACAAATAAAAGACTCGCATGAGAGAACTGTTAAAAACAACAAAAAGCAGGAGTAAATCCAATTCCGATAAGCACTTTCGGCTAAAATAGCCTTCTTTAGATCATAGTTCATTTCATGCTTCAAAATCTATTTAAAAAAAACAAGTAACCAATCAAGAATTTAGAATAGGGCCACATCCTCTTTTGACAACCAATTGTGTAACCTCCAACCATAATAATCCTGTAAACAAAACAGCCAGTCACGAACTTAGGGCAGGCGTAAGATTTCTCCATCAATCAGTGAAAAAACCTCCAATCATAATTGCACTGTAAGTCAAGCCTCTTGATATAGACCAATCATTAACTTTCTCACTTAGAATGTATTCCAGTAGGGCTACATTGCTTAAGCACAAGGGGTAATATGCTCTCATGTTCGCAATCAACACTACTGTTCTGATTGTCGTCCGATTTCTTAAGTCCCCTTCTTCTAATGTTGTTATGAGGCACTCCAAGGCTTAAAAGTTGGAACTATATGTGAAATTGTAAAAAGAAGTGTGTAGCAAATGTATTATTGGATTCAGCACTCGCATTGTCTCGCAGAGGACGTAAATCCAATGTGTAAAGTAGTAATCAATTCTGTCTGTGAGAACTCTGCACAGATAGCAGAACAGAAAAGGAACCGGGTGTTAGCACAGATAAATTCTAATGAAAATAGAAAGAACTTTGATTCCTTTCCTGCTACAAAACCAAATAGCCAATCACAGGTTAAAATTAGGGACACACCCTCTTAGGCAGCCAATGATGTAGTCTCCATCCATAACAATCTGCAAAGGCATGGAAGCCAATCATGAGCATGAGGTGGGGTCAGATCCTCTTCATCAGATAATAGTGTGACCTCCAATCAGAACTGTCCTGTGAGTCAAGCCTCCTGATTTGAACCAAGCCTTAACTGTCTCGCTTTCAATATAGGTTTCAATGGGACTACGTTGTTTAAACCTGGAGGGCAGTGTAGTGGTGGTACAGTGTAGGCTTGAATCTATGAACCATGACATCACAGATTCCCTATAGCATGACTCAGAACATGGACCTAACAAACACAGTTGGATCTATAATTCAACACAGCTGTCTTCATTGACATGCCCTCATCTGCTGTACATTGACATGTTTCACCTGTTGTCTTTCCTTGTGTTCATTTCTACAATTCATCTGTGTTTCCCTATTCAATACACACACTTCCCCTGACTGTTTATTTTAATGGCAGCCTATGCACCATTACAGATCATTTATGCAACTTTTGTTCAGTATGCCTGACACAGATTTTCACAACAGTCTGCACTGTGTAAACTTTCATATGTCCTGAAACTTTATACATTGCTTTATGCATATCACTGGTAATCTGTCTAGCATATTGCGCAAACACGCTGACCTAGTTTGCTCCCTGGTCAGCCTCAGTAAGAAGCTGAGATCCCTTATAAGATCCTCCAAAGCTAGCTACGAAAACAAAATCGCCACTGATTTTAAGGAGAACCACAAAACATTCTATAGCTATGTCAAGAATCTCGATGGCAACACCCAGATCTGCTCTGAGTTATAGCATAATGGCACGAAAATTACAGAACCAACTGATATTGCCAACATCCTGGCAGATAGGATCAGTGCTAACTTTACCCCCCACCCCCTAAAGGGCCCATATCTATACAGGAAGAATGCAGAGTCCCTGTAACCACAACTACGCAGGTAAAAGCTGCACTCTCTAAAGCCAAAAACACAGCATCCATGGGACCGGACAACATCCCAGGCTGCATTTTACACGAACTTCAGAATGAACTGGCTCCCCACTTAAGCACCATGTTCAATAATAGCCTCGCATCAGGCTTTGTGCGAAATGAATGGCACACAGCAACAGTTATCCCACTCCACAAAGGGGGAGCCACCACTGATCCCGGGAACTATCGACCTATTTAGCCTGATGAGCCTGGTCTGCAAGGCCATGGAATGTATCATCATGGAACACATAAACAAAGACATTGGTAACCTTCAAACTCTGGATCCCACCCAGTTCAGGTTTGTGAAAGGCAGATCATGCCTCCTGAACCTAATCAACCTCTTTGAGGCAGTCACCAAAGCCATAGATGAGGGTAAAGTGGTTCACACAGCCTATCTTGACCTTGCCAAGGCTTTCGACACCATCCCCCATTCTGGAACTATAGCTAAACTCACTAAACTAGGTATAAATCCCTACGTCACAAGATGGGTTGCCAACTGGCTCACTGACAGAACCCACACTGTAAAAGTTGCAGACTCCAAATCTGACCTCAAAGCAGTGAGAAGTGGAGTACCACAGGGTTCCATCCTGGGACCTCTTCTGTTTGGTATCTACTTCTCTGAAGTACAGGCTAACACAGAAGGCCTCTGGCTAATGAAGTTTGCAGATGACTGCAAACTAGGAGCCATAGTCAAGTCCCCAAATGATGTGGACATCCTACAGAAGGGCCTCACTGAGACAGATGCCTGGTGTCAGAGTCATGGCCTCAAGCTCAATGCCAAAAAGTGCAGTGTCATCTCCTTTGGTAAAAACTCTGTACCCATGAACTACCACATAGGCTACTTAACACCGAATGTGTGATAAGAGACCTTGGGACCCGGGTGGGCAGTAGTCTCTACTTTGATAGTTACATCACCACAGTAGTCAGGAAGTCCTTCTACGTGGCACACCTCATCATAAAAGGGTTCTCATCCAGGAAAAAAGAGGTCATTGTTCCCCTCTACTCGACACTCATTAGACCCATTATAGAGTACAATGCCCCTTTTGGAATGTACCTCACAAGACATCTGCAGCAGCTGGAAAGACCACAGAAGTACCTCACAAAGAGGATTACTGGCTTCAAACAAATGCCCTACGCTGACCGTCTCAAAAAATTCCAGCTTTACTCCGTAGCATATCACCTACCCCGAGGTGATCTCTGCCTAACATATAGAGCTATGTCAAACCCAGAGCTGTTGAACATGCTACACCTAAAGAAATCCCAATCCCTCCGAGCTACACACTCTAGGAACCTAAACCTTGTCACCACAATAAACAGAAAGTGCTGGAGGGATAGATTCCTGTCCCAGAGACTTCCCATACTCGAACAGGCTACCCATCTATGTCAAGCAAAGTCCTTCATTAGCACTCTTCAAGAAAAATCTTGACAAGTGGATGGGAAATAGGAAATACACCCCAGGGATCACTTCTGTGTCTATGCTCGACAGTGGCACAGGAAAATAACTTTCTTGGGTAACATAAGCCAGGGAACCTTGTTGTCTAGGCTTACGTAGGCCCTTGGACCAATAGCCTAGTACCTACCTATGAACCATAGGTAAACAGGTTTACATGTCTGCTGCTCTCCATGTTGCTTTACCCAATTTCCTGGCCAGCAACACTATTGCTAGCCATGAAACTGCTCTTTATGTTTAAATGCAGTGCACAGCATGAATATGTAAGTAGCACTGCTGCTTACTGAACAAACACGTAAACTCCGTGTAGGCTTCGCACTAAGCCTACATGGAGTTTACTGATTCCACAGGATTTACTTTATTGAGTGTAAAAGAAACAGCAGCATGCGCAGTTTTGGGGAGACAGCGTACGTTCTCCTCAATTAATAAAGATGATACCCTTTTCTGAGTTTTTAATAACAGGAAGATTATTTCAGTATTAGAAAAGAAGTATATAACAAATCATTACAAAGGGGGATACAATGAGCTAGTGTTAAAGAAATCTATGGATCTAGCAGATCAGAGGGTGAAATCACATCAAAAGGAAGCCCATCAGTGAAATCAAATCATTAAGAATAAATAAAGGGAAACGACAGAGTCTCAGTTTCAGAAATTTTAACATTTTGTACCTAATTAGTATATACAGCAACTTTTCTCTCACATTTAAACACATTATATAAAATAATTGAGCATTAATTTATATTTTGATGTTTAAGTAGGTGGTATATTACCAACCTTTTTGTTCATCTTTTGGAAGAGCAAGAAACATAATCTTGTGGCTGCTGATAGATTACATTCATACATTTCCATGGACCTTAAAAGGCTGAGAAAATGTCTGAGGTGTAAAGTACGACCTTTGGTTTATAGAGGGATACCTGATTATTAATGGATATAAACGTGAAATAAATATGATACAATAAATGTTTATGCCACTGGATATGGGTGTGTTTCCATTTGCTGATATATAGGAGACACTATATGGAAGTTTAAAACTTGGATTCAAGAACACTTGAGGGGCATGAGCAGTATTTCCCATTTAAATGTTGTGGCTATGCACATAAATGAAATGCATTCAGGTTCAACATTGAATCTGAAATCTATTACTATCTTTGTAGCAAAAAGAAAAGATGGTAGGAATGCAAATTTTGTTGGAATTCAAAGCTAGGTATATTATTTAGTATGACACTGTTCTCACAGACTTTGAATATGAAAGTAAAGTTCTCATGCTTTTTGTAAAACATTTGAATTGTTTGTAAACATGTTTTAAGAATGGTATTAAATGCTTTGTATTAGATAATAGTTTTAATTGAATAATTAAATGTGATTTTTCACTGGTAGAGGTTTAATTATCTTAAGAGCAATAATATTTAAACTTTGAAAGGCATTTGCTCTGTACTTCCATTGAAGGTGGATTCCTGAGGGCAACAGGATTACTGAAGTTTGAAATAAGTTCATACCTCTCAACTGTCCAGATTTTTGCAGAATGTCCAGATTTTTGTCTCTAAATTTTGGTCAGTACCTCGTAAAATTAGTGGAGTTCTGGGAAATCACTGGGATGATGTGAGGAATGAAATCACTAAATAATGACACACATTTGAGTTTCAGATTTCATATCTTTTAGAAAATGCATCTTAACACAACCACTGTTATTCTAGCTACCTTCTAAGATCATAAGAGCAATATTTAAAATATGTCCCTATTTTTGGGCCTTTGTCCCCCATTAGGTCAGGCTTTGTCCAGATTTCTTTGGAAAAGAGGTTGAGAGGTAGGAATAAGTTAGTGAACCAGATGTATTTTGTTATTTTTCTGGTGTTGTTATTCTTTGCCAGTGTGTGCTGTTTAAACTTATAAAAATGTATGCAGCACAAATCCACAATGTATCCCCCACACATTATAAGTTATAGGCGAGGGAGGTTCTC
Organism: Protopterus annectens; assembly: GCF_019279795.1. Taxonomy (NCBI): domain Eukaryota; kingdom Metazoa; phylum Chordata; order Ceratodontiformes; family Protopteridae; genus Protopterus; species Protopterus annectens. The sequence goes on along the minus strand of NC_056744.1, from coordinate 147,692,799 downwards.
CCTACAGCCTGAGCTGATGGCACCCATATGGAACCAACAGAGTATGGCTGAACAGCAGTGAAATGTCAGTCACACTCTAAGCAGAAATATAATGGTGTGTGTATTTGGCCTGCTGAAGTCCTGGTTCTTCTGCCTGTACACATCTGGTAGGGTGCACTGCAATATACCTCAGCTACAGCCTGCCAGATATTTTGCAGGAAGTTGCATAATATGATACAGCAACATTAGGCAGGACAGCCAGTCAGCCAGCATCTCTAACAGTGCATCAGCAGGACCTGCTAACATCAACAAGACATCCACCAGCAGTGACACAGATGGCAGTGTACAACCAGTAGTGGCAGCACAACAACCCTTTAGATGGTGTCATGCCCAGTACATATTAAAACAGGCAAAGCAACAACATTTAGACTTTTCTGTGGCCCCTGATATGTACACATACAGTGTTATATAACAGTTATGCTGGGCAGTGCAAGGTTGAATCATATTTTGCAAAAGACATCTCCACATATGCCCCGTGTTGGGCCAAGGGAATTATTTCTGGCTTATGCTTGCTTACGTATGTATGTGGAGCTGTATTGTTGTACTGCTATTTGTGTCTTCTCACACCTCCATGTTTTATGCAATTTCTTGCCTATCCTTTTTGTCTTTAAGCACAGGATGAGAGTGCTCAGAATGCTACATGCTGCCACAGAAGGCAAGAAAGAGTTCTGGCCCAATGGGATTAGTGCCATTTATGGCTTCTTCTGTTTCACCTCCTCATCACTAATGACAGGTTTCACATTTTTGTTTCCCTTCTGCAGGTCACAGTGATCCACTAGAGCCACAAGCACATCCACAGACAGCTGCCACATCAGACGGGTCTGTGGTTAAAACTAGTGAGTGGGGAGAGAGTGCCTCATCTGAATAGGGTTTTGGCCACTGGTGTGCTGTACCTGGAGCAAGTAGTGGAGGCAGTGGTTAAGTGAGTAATGCCATACTGGGTCACCATCCAGCAACCCGTCCTGCAGTGAGAAGCAGACTCACTGGAATGGCTGGCTGATGCCATCAGGTCACACACCAGGATTCAAAGAGACATAACCAACAACCAATTATATCCAAGACCACTTACTGGGTCCCAGTAATGTCTCCCTGGGCAGTTGCTGGTTGACAGGTTACCTGCACCTCCTCCTATCTGCAGCCATTTTTCTCTGTCTCTCTCCCATATCTCCATCCTACTCTGGGTATCAACATCTGCCTCTGTTTTGTGAAGCATAGCAAAAGAGGGCGGAAAGTGTTACAAAGTGTGAATGGAAAGTGAAGTTCCTGCATTCTGTTTTTCTGCACTGGCATTTTCTGAATGCAGGTACAGAATGGCACTTCAGCATTTCTCATATGTTAAGCTACAGTTTGAAAAAAGTAGAAGTCCTTTTATTTTGTGTGTTCTTCAATTGAAGATCTGAGGGGGCATGGATCTGGCTATAGCTATAGGAAGTCGATTGGTACAAATGTACCCATCAACTTGCTACAGTAAAAATGGAAGGCCTTTCTTGTGCTCTTCATTTAAAGAGCTGAGGTGGTGGGGTGCTAAATCAGGGATGGGCAGCAGGCATTAGATAAGTCAGCTATGGCTCTCCCTGTCTGTCTATGCTGTTACATGTGCCTGTTTGCCCGCATTGCATGCTGTCACTCTCCATTCCTTTCCTATTGTTCATTTCATGCCTTCCCTCCTTCCACTCTCCTTTTTGTATACAAAATGGGGTCTTTTACCTACTCAAAAAATACCCTGTATTTCCTCTCTCCTGCTTTACACCATGTCCCTCTGCGTGCTATAAAGGGTTACTTGCTTTTCTATAGTCCCACTTCTGTTATTTTTAATGATATAATGTGCCCAGCTTGTTGGGTGCCTGTTCATTGCTCCGTAATACCTCCTATACTGTTTTTTCTTCAGTGTGTACTGGCTACCTGTTGTTGAGTGGCAGCTTGTGCCACCCTCTGCCATGTTCTCACAAGTTTCACACAAAATGATACAAGATTACAGCTTTTCCTTTTTTTTTTGTAAACTCCAAACTACATCACTTTACTTCATTTACAAAATTTCTTCTCCTCAGCTAACACTCTGAAGCACAGCAGTCTGTCTACTAAAGTTCTTTATCCTCATTTCTTAATACACAGCTATTTGGTGTCACTATGCATTCTGCCTATCCACCTTTGGCTCTGTACTGTGTTAATGCGCTGTTCTAGGGACAAAGCCCAGTAAGAAACTTACTTAGAAGGTCTAATGAAAATCTGAACCAAAATATTACTAAATGTTAGAATTATGGTATAATGTTGCAATATACACTGAGAAATACTGAAAACTAAAAGGCCCTTATAATTATTTCATGGTGCTAAGTAGTCAACAGTTTAATTTTTTTTCAAGATGAGTCTGGGACACTGAAGTAAACTGATGGGCAGAACTTCCAAAGAGTAAGAAAACACTTGTGGGTAGGTGTGAGGGTACAAAATGCAGTATAAAAATTAATAAAGTGCAGCTTTGTTCCTGTAAGGAAAACAAAATTAGACCATTTTTACTTAAGTAGCCAATGCTGATATTTGGGCTCCCCCTAGTGTTAGCAAGAAGGGCAACAACACAAAGAAGATTGGGTTACCTCAGTAAACCACTAGGTTAAAACAGATCACACAGAGGTGTGGTAGATTTTTTTCCCCGTTTATTGTAAGGGTAAAGTCACATGTACAAGGAACTCATTTAGCATTAGTGACAACAGCACTAAAACTGTGTTTTGTTTCTTTAGAAAAAACAAATGAGCAAAAAGACTTAGAATCTTCCAAAGACAGTTCTAGGCTAAAAATGTGTCATACCAGCAATTCAGCCTCAGGATTATTACATCTATGATGCCTTCTCTTACTCAGTCAGGCTACACTATTTCTGGAAATTATTTACAAACAGAAGACCTGAGGGGGCGTGGATCTGGCTATAACTATAGGAAGTTGATTGGTACAAATGTACCCATCAACTTGCTACAGTAAAAATGGAAGGCCTTTCTTGTGCTCTTCATTTAAAGAGCTGAGGTGGTGGGGTGCTAAATCAGGGACGGGCAGCAGGCATTAGATGAGTCAGCTATGGCTCTCCCTGTCTGTCTATGCTGTTACATGTGCCTGTTTGCCCGCATTGCATGCTGTCACTCTCCATTCCTTTCCTATTGTTCATTTCATGCCTTCCCTCCTTCCACTCTCCTTTTTGTATACAAAATGGGGTCTTTTACCTACTCAAAAAATACCCTGTATTTCCTCTCTCCTGCTTTATACCATGTTCCTCTGCGTGCTATAAAGGGTTCTTGCTTTTCTATAGTCCCACTTCCGTTATTTTTAATGATATAATGTGCCCAGCTTGTTGGGTGCCTGTTCATTGCTCTGTAACACCTCCTATACTGTTTTTTCTTCAGTGTGTACTGGCTACCTGTTGTTGAGTGGCAGCTTGTGCCACCCTCTCCTATGTTCTCACAAGTTTCACACAAAATGGTACAAGATTACAGCTTTTCCTTTTTTTTGTAAACTCCAAACTACATCACTTTACTTCATTTACAAAATTTCTTCTCCTCAGCTAACACTCTGAAGCACAGCAGTCTGTCTACTAAAGTTCTTTATCCTCATTTCTTAATACACAGATATTTAGTGTCACTATGCATTCTGCCTATCCACCTTTGGCTCTGTACTGTGTTAATGCGCTGTTCTAGGGACAAAGCCCAGTAAGAAACTTACTTAGAAGGTCTAATGAAAATCTGAACCAAAATATTACTAAATGTTAGAATTATGGTATAATGTTGCAATATACACTGAGAAATACTGAAAACTAAAAGGCCCTTATAATTATTTCATGGTGCTAAGTAGTCAACAGTTTAATTTTTTTTCAAGATGAGTCTGGGACACTGAAGTAAACTGATGGGCAGAACTTCCAAAGAGTAAGAAAACACTTGTGGGTAGGTGTGAGGGTACAAAATGCAGTATAACAATTAATAAAGTGCAGCTTTGTTCCTGTAAGGAAAACAAAATTAGACCATTTTTACTTTTAAGTAGCCAAATCTGATACTTGGGCTCCCCCTAGTGTTAGCAAGAAGGGCAACAACACAAAGAATATTGGGTTACCTCAGTAAATCACTAGGTTAAAACAGATCACACAGGTGTGGTAGATTTTTTTTCCTTATTGTCAGGGTAACTCATTTAGCATTAGTGACAACAGCACTAAAACTGTGTTTTGTTTCTTTAGAAAAAAACAAATGAGCAAAGAGACTTACAATCTTCCAAAGACAGCTCTAGGCTAAAAATGTGTCAAATACTGGTACTAAATACCAGCAACTCAGCCACAGGATTATTACATCTATGCTACCTTGTCTTAGTCAGGCTTCACTATTTCTGGAAATTATTTACAAACAGTATATGCATTTAGGCTTCTTGTAACTGCACTTTGTTTCGTTGACACATTTTTTTCCTACAGCTCTTATTTTGTATTAATTTCTGATCTTTCGACCTTTATCATTAGTTTGGTTGGTTACCAGAAGGATGCTATTAAATAAAGCCTCTCCCTTTCACCTGGAATATGATCTTTTTCCTGCCTCTTTCTGATTATGTTCTTTTCTAGTTCAACTTTTAAATTTAATTTTAACCTTTAATTTATTAATTTGTTATGAACTTCATACCCTTTTCAACCACAATCAGACCCAAAATAGCAAGGGTACATACAATATATGTGGATAGTTTAGAGTTGCCAATTAACCATCATGTTTCTGGTAAGGAAGAGTACCTTGAAGAAAAAAAAAAGAAAACACATGCAACTCAGAACATGCAAATTCCACCCAGGATCTTATTACCAAGTGTGTTGCCCTTTCTTCTCTCATTTTAAGATCTGTAAATAGTAAGATAAAGGTTCAGGGGTAGATATTACAAACCCATGGTGACAGAAAGAGCTATCTAGGAGTTTGTCTTCTGCACCCACTGCATCAAGCCTGGATTTTCCCATATAGGTAACTTAACTTAGTTTTAAACTGTGTTGTTACTGCCCATAGAAATGAGGGAAGTGGCTGTCTGATATGGGCTTTAGCTATTCTAACGTGAAAACAAACATTTTTTACAGACTACCAGAAATGGCATTTAAATTAAGGCAGCATGCTACTTTATCACTATACATTGCCCCAAATGCCTGTGTAAGCCCCTCTTTCAGAAGCCTGTACAATTCAGCTTCTCAAGCTTTTTAGGATATGACAGTGAATATAATGAAGCCAATTTTCTAGTAAACAGATAATGGATCCTTTCAAGCTTCTTGATATCCTTAGTGGAATACAGACAAAATAAAGATTCTTATTCAGTAATTGAACATATAAGAGCAATACACGAAGATAATAGCACATCAGGAGCTTGTGATGACATCGCATTCAGAATCTGATAGATCAGGTCTATTGCTTTACTACTAATGTTCTTGGTGTGAAGAACAAAAGGGAAATCATCAGTTACAGTAATGCCTAGATCTTCATACTGCTTCATTGATTGAATTATTTTGTCATATCAGGCATACGGATAATCCCTAGATAGAACCTCCAAAGTGTAAAAGTGGCTTGCTAACTTGTGATTGTAATTTTAACTGTTTGCTTCGCTAGCGGTAGCTTTATTTGCTTGGCAAGATTGCCATTTGTACTTGTGAGATAAGGGAATTGAGCATTGCTGTTTATGTTTAAACTGTTGCTTGCTTGTTAGAACTACATGTCCCATCTGGCTGCTTGGTTGCTTGCTACTGCTTTATTCTGTTGTGTGTTGCAGAGTTGTGCTGAGCTATTGCATGCATAACCATGTTAACTTACATTATGCAGTAATGTGCTCCTCAGCTATACTTCACTGCAGTGATAACTATCTGTTGTAATATGCCTGCAACCTGATTGATGCCACTATATAGCAATGCCTGCTAAATTTTGTGGCACACTTGTATTTATCGTATGTGTCATTTCCTACCATGTTGCACTGATGATATTAGAACTGGCATTCCCATTTTCTTTTGACTGTGTTGAAAAACATTAAAACTGACTGTCGACCTATCTTTACTGAGCAGCATATATTGTTCTGAAAATGTTAAAAATGAGTGCCCATTTGTTTCTTCTGGATTATGTTTCCACATTATACCTTAAACCACCTTTGATACAGCTAAGTATTTAATGATTATTTAAGATACTTTTACTGTATCTTAGCCAAAATGTTACTTTGAACTTATATTTGTTTCTTCTGTTTGACATTTCCACATTAAATCCCAAACTTACCTTGATAAATCTCACACTGTGATCTAAGTACTTGGTGATTATTTCAGCCACTTTGACTGTATCTAGACTAACACATTGCTCTCAGTCTAGTTATTCCCTTATCGGTCTACTAGATGGCATGGAAACACAGTCTGATTGTCCCCTTGTGTTTTCTTCCTCCTAAAATTAGACATAGTGAAGCAGCATATGAACTGTCTTATGCTCACTCATCTGACCATCCATTCATCTGTCCATGCAGTGGTGTTGAGTCAAATCTAACTCCTGTAGTAACTCCAAGACTATCTGATGCCTACCACTAGCAAGACAATAATGAAATAAAAATGTGTGTATTAAAACTATTAGGGGGAATGAAGTAACAGAAAATTTTACAATGCAACATTTTTTAAGTTGAAAAACATAACATCTTTCAAGAAAGTAAAAATATTTAGCTATCTTTCATATCACAAGACTGATGAGACTGAGATGGTTGATGAGTTTTTACTGGTTTTGATGAAGGAGCATATACTGGTTTTCTGTGCAGGTATGTGTTAGAAGCAGGTAATTCCTATGAAAGAGTGATGCTGCTGGCTTGTGAAAATCCCAGCAGCAGGTGTATCACTGCAGCATGATTAGGCAACATGCCTGCACCACAAGCAGTGTGTGACATAGATGGCTGTGCATGCACTGAAGCACACATGCATCACAGAGAAGGCTGTGCATGCACTGAAGCACACATGCATCTCAGAGAAGGCTGTGCATGCACTGAAGCAGACATGCATCTCAGAGGGCAGCTATAGCAGAGTTTACAAGGCTGTCTTGGGGGTGGGGAGAGGTAAGTCTATAGCATCTGTACACTTGCCCACTACCGAACACCAAAGCCACACCTCTACCTGGGAATGAATGGATCAGAGGTCTCTCACCCTGATGGAGGAACAAACGGTTCAAGGTTCAGTTGGGTGCAGGAACAGGAGTCATTGGGCTGACTCTGTGGATAGAAAAAAAAATATTTAAAAGGCAGCAACTACCCACAAAAAATCCATATTGTTCCATATCAAGCAGAATTGGTGCCTGTGCCCTTTTGGATAAGCTCCTTTAACTTTCAATGAGTTTGCTAGCACAAATCAGAGGAAGATCCAAGGGCTGAAATAAGTGAAATAATGCCCATTGCAGTAGTACATAACGAACCTGTTCAATACTCCTTCATATTTAGTTTGAGTTTGTCTAGAATATTGGTCGGGCTGATGAGTCTAAAATTGCTTGAGTCTGATGTGACCTGGCACCACTAAAACCTCAGAGAGCTGTTCATATACAAATATGTTGGTTAACAGGTGCTCACTTAGGTTTTTCTTGATTTTATGTAGGAAACCACCAAGTATTTTGTATGCTGCATGGACGTATGGGACTTGAGCTTTTAGTTTTATTTATGGCAGCAGTTGTCATGAGTGTAGTCATATAAAGGATTTCCCCCTTGCCTCTACAGCACCCTGAATTATTTCTTTGCTCATGACGAAGGTTGCAAAAAATTGTTCTGTGAACACATTTGCTGTATCATGTGGCTGTGCGATCACTTCATTGTTATTGATATCATTACATTCACAATCCTCCCTTTCATTTTACTTATGCTCATATGTAGATCCGGAAGATCTGATAAGAAGGCAGTATTTGCTGTACTTTATTTAATCTAGAACTGTTTTTATGATTAGGGTACTTTTTGAAAGCTATGTAATATTTCTCTCCTATTATATGTCTTATTAATTCTGATTTCTTTTTTGCCAGCAATCAGTATCTTCAAGAATCAAGTCATTTATTGTCCCTGAGGCCACTGCAATCCCAGGCATACCTCTTCACTAGGTGGATTCAGTTATGCCAGACAGAAAGACTTGCTTGGTCATTGATTAGTCATCCTCATTTACCAGGGAGGGGGAGTGAGAACATCAAGGTCATCATATGCAACCAGCTATGGGTTTCTGCTATTCCCTACCTTCCCTGATGTACTGGGATGACATCATTGGGGGGAAATGAAATGGCTCTGTAGTGGTCTCAACCATAACTATACATGGTGACATTTCCCTCATGTTGCCTATCCTCGATACACGTTGGCACCTGACTCATACAGCACCCGTGCAATAGCCATGTGCCCCAGTATACCCTCACACCCTCCCCCAAGAAAAGTCAAGCAAGCTAAGCCTCATCAGTTCCCTCCTTCTCCACTCCAGCTCCAACAGGTGCTCATGCTACTAATCAAACTCATGTTGCCAGGGTTGTGGTCAGGGCATCATCCCTCTAGGCTGACAAAGCTGGCTACCACAGGGAGTTTTTGTTGAATTTACATGTGCATTTGTTCCTTTCTGGTATGTGGTCATGAATGTAAAGTTAATATTAAGTATTATTTTATTTATAAATTACTCTTAGTTGACCAGATTAGTTCCACTAGGCCAATGTCCTCTTTTAAGGGGAGACCCAAGGTGGTACTTGTATTGACTAGGGGAAAATTTGGCCAGAGCACTGGGGAACTTCCCCTGCCCTTCTTTATGATAACTGCCTTTGGATCATTTACATTCACCTGGGATACCACCAACTCATGCAGATGGGACCTTGGTTTAATGTGTCATCCCAAGAATGGCGCACTCAGGAGTGCAGTAAGCTACATTGCAGCGTCAGTATCAAGTACCTGGAGTGCGAATAAAACCCATAGCCTTCCAATCTTTCGGCACCAAAGACGAGTGTGTTTCTTGTTGTAACACTGACACTATCTGTTAATACCACAGAACTTGGTGATAATATCCTCAGCAAACCTTTTGGGTCTATAAGGATAGCATCTCCATCTGTTTTCATAATTACATCATTAAGTCCCTTATAGTTTCCACTAATAAAGTCTAGGAATGATGATATGAGACTGAATTTGAATTTTCTCTTATATTAAAGATAATGGCATGATCTGTATTAATTATAGTGGGAATAATAATGGGGTAGGGAGCAGAAAGATCCTAGGTTAGCTAGTATGATAAATAATATAGTTCATAGGTTCATAGGTTCATAGGTTCATACTAGGCTATCTGCCCTAGGGCATTTATAAGCCTAGCCAGAGTATGTTTGGCTTTCGCCACCCATTTTAAATTAATTTTGCTATGCCCATTTTCGAGGTTAGTATACTGTGCCTCTGTCTAACAGTGACACAGAAGTGATACCGGGGTAAACCTATGATCTCCCATCCACTCATCAGGATTTCTCTTGAAGAGAGTCAATGAGGGACTCTGCCTAACCTGGACTGGGATTTTATTCCATAGTGAAGGGAGCCTCTGGGTTATGAATCTGTCCCTCCAGCATGTCCTATTTATTTCAGTGCTGAGGTTCAAGTCTCGGCGTGTAGCTCAATGGGATTTGGATTTTTGAGGTGCAGCATGTCCCTTAATTCGGGTTGGACATGGCCTTATCGTCAGGCACAGGTCACCTCTGAGCAGGCGGTATGCCACTGAGTAGAGCTGGAGTTTCTTTAACCGGGCAGCATATGGCATCTGTTTGAGCCCTTTGATCCTCTTGGTGAGGTACTTTTGGGGTCTTTCCAGTTGCTGCAGGTGTTTGGTAAGGTACATCCCAAAGGGGCATTGTACTCGATTATGGGCCTGATGAGGGATGAGTAAAGAGGCACGATGACCTCCCTAATCTAGATGTGAATCCCTTCATGATTAGGTGGGCTATATAAAATGTTTTTCTAACCACTTTGGCCAAGTGGTTGTCAAATGAGAGATTGCTATCAACTTGGGTCCCCAGGTCCCTAATGACTTCTTCTGTACTTAATGGATTACCACCTATGTGGTAATTTGTGGGCACTATGTTTTTGCCAAAGGGGATGACTATACACTTTTTGGCGTTTAGCTTGAGGCCATGGCTCTGGCACCAGTTGTCTGTTTCTATGAGGCCCTTTTGGAGGATGCTTGTGTCAGCTGGAGAGTCGATTATGGCGCCCAGTTTGCAGTCATCTGCGAACTTGGTCAGCCACAGTCCTTCCGTGTTGGCCTGTACCTCCGAAAAATATACCAAACAAGAGAGGTCCCAGGACTGAGCCTTGTGGGACGCCACTTGTAACTGGTTTGGAGTCTGACATGGCTCCAGCAATTCTAACCATGTGGGTTCTGTCCTTGAGCCAGTTTGCAACCCATCTAGTGACATAGGGGTTTATATTTAAGCTGGTGAGCTTATCTATAATGCCTGAGTGGGGTATTGTATCGAAGGCTTCTACGAGGTCCAGATAGACTGTGTGGACCACCTTCCCTTCGTCAATGGCCTTGGTGACTGTTTCAAAGAAGTCAACCAGGTTTAAGAGGCAGGATCTGCCCTTAACAAAGCCAAACTGGGTAGGATCCAGTGTCTGTAGGTCCCCAATATCTTTATTTATGAGGTCCATGATGATCCTTTCCATAGCTTTGCAGACCAAGCTAGTCAGGCTTATGGGGCGATAGTTTCCAGGGTCCGTTGAGGCACCACCTTTGTGGAGAGGGACCACTGTTGCTGTACGCCACTCTTTGGGTACATATCCTGTAGTAAGGCTGAGATTGAACAGTAGTTTCATGTTTGGGTTTAGCTCTTCTTGGAGTTCATGTAGGACGCAGCCTGGGACACCGTCTGGTCCCATTGGTGCTGTGTTTTTTGCTTTGGAGAGGGCGGCTCCCACCTGAGCATCTGAGATTGTCGGGGGGGCAGCACTCTGCTGGGATAGATATTTGCCCTTTTGGTGGGGAGGGGGGGGAGAAGTTTGCGCTGAACCTGTCAGCTAGGATGTTGGCAATGTCTGTGGGATCAGTGTATTTTTTGTCATTTTGGACTAATTCTGAGCATATCTGGGAATTCCCACCCAGGTTCCTAACATAACTAAAGAAAGCCTTGTGATTATCTTTAGTGTCCTGTGCAATTTTTCTCTCGAAGCTGGCCTTTGACGATTTTATGAGTGCCCTTAGTTTTTTGCTAATACTGATCAGTGATGCCTTCCCTTTTTGGGATTTTGCTCTATCATGTAGTAGCTTCCTCCTTCTATTGTATAGTTTGTTTATGGCTGGGATCCACCAGACAGGTCGTCTGCCTTTGGAGGATTGGGTCTTGGTTTTATTTGGGATTGCATGATCCATGCATTCCTGAAGGTGTTCATAGAATGCATTTATAAAGAATTCTGCGGTCTGGGCCGTATTTTCCACAGGCCTGGGGGCTTTGAAGGATTCCACCTCGGTTTTGAGGAGTGTGAAATTTGCTTTAGAGAAGTTTTTCACTGTGGTTTTCTGGGCAGGGGGTGGGGTCGGGATGTGAATATCCAGTGAGATCAGTTTATGGTCTGATCTTACCAGTGAGGGATACACTTCTGGTCTGGAGCATAGAGTCCCCATGTTGGTGATGATCAGGTCCAGTATGTTTTCCCCTCTTGTGGGAGTGGTAACAAGTTGTTCCATAGCATTTGAGTTTATGAATTCTAGGAACCTTTGGGCAAGGGTGTTGGAGCTAGAGTAATGCTCCCAATCTATGGTTGGGTAGTTGAAGTCGCCCAATATAATGGTGTTCGGAGAGACCTTCATATTTTCCAGTGTTCTCAGGAAGGCCGAGTGGGGTTCCTGGGTTTGGGAGGGTGGTCTGTAGCAGGCTATAAACTGGAAGGCAGTTTTACCCACTGTTAGTTGCACATGGATAGTCTCTGATGCTTCGTGCTTTGCCACCAACCTGGAGGTGTGGGTATCTTTGATGAATATCGATACTCCCCTCCTTTTGTGGTTCGGTCCAAGTTTTGGGGCGAAAAGCATGGTATGAGGTATAACCTGGTAGTGCTGGGGTGCTCTCGGGAGTCCTGAACCAGGTTTCTGTTACTGCACAGATATCGATGTTCTCCATGCTAAGGAGAGTTTTGAGTGCGTGCATCTTGAGGTTTAGACTTCTAGCGTTGAGTAGCATTACTCTTAGTTTCTTATCCCTTGTGATACCTATGGAGGTGGGTTTGTCTTTTGAGCCTTGCCTAAAAAAGGCACTATGGGGGTAGCAAGAGCCTTTGCCAATATCCGAAAGCCCAGGGGTGACAGGTGCAAGCCGTCCCTAGCAAAGCATCGTGGCTTGTCATGCATATCATCCCAAGCTGACAGGCATTGGATCCCCTTTGAATGACACCAGTACTTAAGCCAATTGTTGAAATTGATCATCTTGTCTTCATATTGTGGCATCATTCTTGGTGAGGGTAAGATGCTACTCAAGGTCAGGGTCATACCAGCCTGGGCTACATGCTCAGAGAGCTCCTCTATGTCTATTTTCATGTAGTCCAGGGAGTGCGTCTCAGGTCATTCACACCAGCATGGACAATGACTGAGTCATATTTGTACTTGCCTTGGAGTGACCTGAGTGCTTGTGTTATGTGGCGGATCCTAGCGCCAGACAGGCTGCTCACCGTGACCTTCTCCTTGTTCAGCCTGGTGGCGGGGCGTCAGTGTGCCTGACGATAGAGTCACCTATTACAAGTGTATCAGGTGTGTTGTTTAGCCTTAAGGGCTGTGATTGTTCGGCACACTGGCTTTGTGAGATATGTGTTGTACGTGTTTTGTTTTGGGGTAGCGGTTGCTTGGGTGTCTGCTTTGGAGGTCTCTGCTGCTTAGGCAGATCTTTATTTAGAGCCTCCGAGTATGTTTTTGTGTGATTATGTGTTTGGTTTGCTGTCGTGGTAGGTCTATGTGAGACTGGAATTGTAGTGAGTGTAGTTTCCTTCTCCTCCTGACTGGTTATGCCAGTACTGAGTTGAGAGAGCTTAGCCTCCAGTTTGGCTATATGGTTGCATCTCTCACATGTGTTGGAATTTGTTAGGAGGAGGAGAGGGTTGTCTGTGTACATGAGGCAGTTGTAACATTGCCTCAAGATTCCCATATTCACCAGCTGGACTGGAGAGGAGATTGACAACTGACCTTTGGACATGCTAGAATAATATTGGGAATTCCTTTATAATTGAAAACAAGGGCCAATGGGGAGCGAGGGTGTAGTGCTTTTAATTTTTAGTGCCGACTTATAATTGCTTTAGTGAGCAAGTGCCAGGTAACAAGTGCAATGTGTTACAGGTAACTTAAATGCAAAAGGGACAAACAGTAACTTTCTTTCAAGCGAAGCAAGGAAATAAGTACAGTAAGCAATGCAGATATCACTAGGGATCCACAGAAGCTGAGAAGCCGCGTTTTAGGTGGAATTAGCGTTCCAGGAAATAACAAGCATACAAACAAAGCTAGATTCAGCAGGCCTGGATCTAGTCTATGCTACAGCAAACAAGGTGTACCAATTTCAGTAAGATACAGTTCAAATATTCAGGCACTATAAACCTCTAACCAGAAATTCCCAGCTCAGAAGGGCAGAGTCCAGCCTCTCCTCCCACAAGAGTGCAGACCACGAACCTTCTTAATGTAAAATAACTGGCCTGAAGCCCAAGTGCTTAAACCAGAGCTAATACACTTTAAGAATAACAGACACTGAGCTCTCAATCAGCAGTTCCCAACTTAGAAGGATGAAAGCTACCTGTCCTGCCACCACAGTGCATGCCACAAACCTTCCTAATGTAGAACAACTGGTCTGAAGCCCAAGTGCTTAATCCAAAAGACTTAGAATGATAGCTACACTTTAACCAAGTTACTACCAAGCAGTAATAAATACAACTGAATACTTTAAAAAATGTCTGGATTAGTGCTCAAGTTATACAAACAAAGCTAGATTCAGCAGGCCTGAATCTAGTCTATGCTACAGCAAACAAGGTGTACCAATTTCAGTAAGAAGAAATTCAGATATGCATGCACTATAAGCCTTCAACCAGAAATTCCCAGCTCAGAAGGTCAGAGTCCAGCCTCTCCTCCCACAAGAGTGCAGACCACGAAACCCTCTTAATGTAAAATAACTGGCCTGAAAGCCCAAGTGCTTAAACCAGAATTAACATACTTTTAGAATAACAGACACTGAGCCCTCAATCAGCAGTTCCCAACTTAGAGGGATGTAAGCTACCTGTTCTGCCACTACAGTGCAGACCACAAACCCTCTCAATGTAAAACAACTGGTCTGAAGCCCAAGTGTTTAAACTAAAAGGCTTAGAATGAGTTACACCAAGCAGTAATAAATACAATTGAGAACGTTTAAGATGACGCAAAAGCAAAATAAAGTAGGAAGAAACACAAGTACAGTAAAAGCAGAAGATTTTTTTTTTTTTTTTAGAAAAGTAGCAAAAGCAGTAGTAAATACAATTCTCATGCAGTGCAAGCTGGCACACTTGAATATCTAGCAATATTAGTCCACACACAGTTTGAAAAAATGTAATTAAATTAAAAAGGATTAAAAGCAAGTGCAGAAAGGGTTTATTAGGTAGAATGTGGTAAAGAGATGTCCTGGGGGAGTGTCTTAGATCAAATCTACAGTGGGGCGGGCACTGCAAAAGCCACCAAATTTAAACTACAACCAAGAATAGGGAGGGGGAGTGGGGGAGCAGTTTCAACACAGATGTAAGGAATGTGCAAATTATAAAAAAATATATATACTGTTTTCTATAGATTTGCAGAGCAGTAAGACACAGATATCAAGCAGACAATTTAGCTCTATAATACAGAATAACACAGAAAATATACTCAGCTCTATAACTTGAAGATAGTTCTGTAGTGCTATCCTTAGCTGGATTTCATGTAATTTGTTCTATATTGTTTTGACTAGCAGTGTCAGGAAGTCCTCTGCAGAACAGGGGGACATATATGGTAGATTCTTATTATATTTATCACTGACATTAATTATGACCAGAGTAATTTCTCATGAATGTTGTCTTGGTTTGTGGCTTTTAGGTATTATTTTTAAAGGTTGAGACACCAACACCTACCTGTCAGATATGAAACAATGAAAAGGCACATACCCAGGGAGAGTGGCCTAATGGTTAAGGTGTTTGCCTTACAAACACAAGGTGCAAGGTTTGAGTCTCACAAGGGATAATTGGCTAAGCTTAAAATGGCTCATAAGGGCAGTTAGCTTAGTATGAATCGATGCTCTATGCTCTATGCTCAGAATTTGTGATACACATTCTGGATCTTTAAACCATGTTTCAATACTGGTACATTTATCAACATCTTTCCAGTAAGGGAAAGCTCCTGTTACCTACTTTATTGTTATAATTTCTGGGATTTAGTAATGCTATTTTGACTTGTGATTTATTTTTCCTTATAGGAAGTATGCAACCACTTGGAGGAATTCTGTTTGGGAGAAAGGGCCACATAAAGTGGGTATAACCAAATGCTTTAATTTACTGTTACACTGATTCCCTAAGGAAAAACTATATATATATATATATATATATATATATATATATATATATATATATATATATAGATATAGATATAGATTATAGGGACAAAAATAATGGCAGTGTAACCATGTCATAATAAAGATATGTTCAATATTGTAAGCTTAATGCATATAATTACTAAACTAAAGGGATGCATAATGAATGCAGTGAAAACAGTGAGCAATATGGTCAGGTAAATACATAGAAATAAGGATGACAGAAAAAAAGTAAACTATTACTAGGGAAGAAACAGAAGGAAGAGAATAAGGGCTTTATGGTGGTCACATGGTAGGTGGTGGTGAAATGTGTGGCAGGACAAGAAACCCAGGAGAATGCAAGGAAAATAATTAGTAGTAATATGAAGTTGAAGAGACTGTGACTAAACATGGAAAATAAAAAAGGTAGCTAAGTGAAGAGTTAGGAAATACATAACAGTAGCAGACAGACTGAATTGGGAAGGCGTGAGCCTAAGAGACATGAGAAATACACTAAATGTGGGGCAGAATAATGACAAGAAGAGAGAGGGACAGACCTTAGGTACATACTCTTTTGTTAGTTAAATGAGCAGTAACAGCACAACTGAATATTGTCTGACTTTCTAAATGTCTGATGAAAGTGGAAAGGCAATTCCTTACAAAGCAATAATTGCTGGTGCAATTTCTAAGTGCTGATTCTTTTGTTTTTGAGCAACCATGGAGCTTGGTCTGTGTGTGTGTATATATATATATATATATATATATATATATATATATATATATATATGTGTGTGTATATATATATATATATATATATATATATATATATATATGTATATGTATAGGTCCAGGACAATTGAACGAAAGTTCAATTGTCTGAAACCAAATCACCAAATCTACTTTAGCAAAAGTGCTTTTTGCCAAAAAAGCACTTTTGCTAAAGTCCCTAACAAATTGTACAACCCCCCCCACACCAAACACAAATAAACACACAACTCATGTTTATGCAGGGGGGCAAGCCACCCTGCACCCCCCATGTGGGGGGCTGTGCCCCCTAATGTTATATTCTCACTACGAGATTGCACTACAGTGGGGAAAAGGGAATATTCCCTTATCCTCACTGTACTATGATCTCTGCAACAGCCATTCCCCTAACGATTTCCCTTACCTTTCAGCATACTTCCGTGAAAGTGCTTTTTTGGCAAAAAGCACTTTAGTGCAAGTATGCCTGGCCGTTTCACTTTCTGAGAACTGTCCGGGACCTATATATATATATATATATATATATATATATATATATATATATATATATATATATATACACACACACACACACACACACACACACACACACACACACACACACAACATACATGCACATTTACAGGGCTTGCTCCCTCCCCAAACAGGTTGCATAGTGGGGCTTGCTTCTGCAAATAACACATTTAATATTTTTGTTGCCTTGCATTTCCAAACACTTCAAAATTGAGTTGGATCACTGCCAAATTGCAAATTGACAAGTCATGGTGGAAGCTATCAGATGACATGTTTTAGTTTGCTCTTCCTATATAATCTACTGTTCTCACCTTTGTGCATCAAAAATATGTGCTCTTTTTTGATGGTATTAACACTATCAAAGGTTACTGCTGGTCCTATCCCTTGCCAAAGGTGTTGCCGGTTTCAAGATGTCCTTGAGATTTTTTTTTTTTGTCATGGAATACAAGGACAGTTCTGAAAAGAATCTTCATAATCCACAGTAGCTGTTTTTCAAATAATTGAGATGCTCTCCTCGGGACTTCCTTAGCTACATCACACCACTTCCTCATTCCTATGAAGTGGAGGTGTATGATGTACTGAAGATACTGCTAAACACAATGTCTCCCATTCCCATAAAGTAACTTGCATAAATAAATAATTAAGAGATCCGATTCTCCAAAAGGGGAAAAATGCAATTATTTCTTACCTAATTGAAATACGGTTTACCTATAGCTGCTGCTTCCTGGATGAAAAAAATCTGTCAATGTTGCAGTCAATATCTACTCAGATGAGTAGATTTATTACACTTCCCCACAAAGCAGCACCATTGTTTCACCCACTAGAAAGCAAAATGGTTAGTGGTTAACAGTATAACAAGGAGTACAAGTTTCACTCGGTTCTGTACTCTTTAGCAATCTCAGGGACTCAACTGCTAGTTCAATCACCTCTGGTGCAGACAGCTGTGTATTATTTTCCCATCCCAAGTAGGTGGATTTGGATTGGATTAATTTTACAATACTGATACTGCATGCAGTCTTTTGGATGAGACCGCAATCTTAGGCCACATCTACCTGAACTGGTAGTAGCTCAAGTGGACGTAAAAGAGCAATTGGCACTTACTGAAAAGAGTAGGGGTCCTTTATTTATATACAAAAAATAACTCTACTTTACAAAATATTTACATATTTATAAGTATCACAAATGTACACATATATAGATATACAAATCTGTTTAGACAAACACACTACATTTTTATCCATATTAGACCCCCACTCCCTTTTCCATGGCCACCACCTCATTTTACTTAATATTGTTGCTAACATCTATTTACCATTAAACATAATTTAATTTATTCTTTCATTTCATATAACATAAAATAACTTTTTATCCATTATTTTAACATATTCTTTACTTTTATTTTTATAATAGCCATATTTAATCATAACCATGTTTATTTTATCCACTTTTTTATATCTTTGAAAAAATCTTTTTACATAGTTTTTCCAATAACTTTCTTACACTTTTACATTTCAAAAACATGTTCTACAGTTTCTTGTTCTTCTTGACAATATAAACATATTCTATCACTTTTCTTCTTATAAGGCACATTTCATTATACTGGCAATCTATTTCCAGTCTCCACAAAAAATCTTGATATTCTACTTTCTGATTGCACCATTTGCTTCTTATTTTTATAGCTTTAATTTTTTTATCTTTTTCTATATCATCAACTTTTATTTTCCACAACAAATATTTTTTCTTGATAATTTATTTCTTCATTTGCATAATCTTTCTCTTTTACTCTTTTTATCATACCCCAACATGTAAAATACTTATATTTATACAATTTTACTACTAATCTCTCATCTTTTTCATTTATCCACTTTAACACTTATTGTAGAAATTTAATGAAGCAGGGTATACCCCCTTGGTTAATTAACCCTAAAAATCCTTCTTTTTTATTTACATAGAAAACTCCTTTTTTACTGGGTTTAGTCACGTTGTTGCCTCACAGCAAGAGGTTCTCCTGTTCGATTTTCGGCTGGAGTGCCTTCTGTGGAGTCTGCATGTCCTCCCTGCAGTCGAGTGGCGTTCAAAAGACATGCACAAATGGGCGTGCCTTCTTGAAGGTTGGGCATCGGGCTGGCAACTCAGCACCATAAAAATCTACTGACAATCATTAGCGGACCAGAGTTCCGCTGTGGCAACCCCTAACCGAGAAAAGCCGAAAAGACAAACAAGTCTAGAACCCATATAAATGAAAAAAAGAAATATCTGCAATAATTCCTTTTCAAATACTGTTAGCAACATAAATACACTTGGTAAGTGATCTATTTTCCCATCAGTACTGAATTTATCAACTAAGCATTTTTCTGAATGATAATTTATATATTCTCCAGAAAAGACAGGTTTGTTTTATTCCTTCTATTGTTTTTAGTTTCAGATCTCTCTTGTATTATTTTCATAAAGACCTCATAATCAGTATTATTCAATATTATTGGTCTCCATTTTTTAAATAATTTTCCATCGTCCTACTTCCATATGAATTTAAGTATTCCACTACGTAATTCTTTATACATAAAACCTACATGTAACCATTCATTTGAAATCTTTAAAAATATTTTTCTTGACAATCACTTACATTTTATACATTTCATACCCTATTCCATCTGGTCCTGCAGCAGAATTTATATTTACTTTCCCCCAATACTTTATCTACCTCATTTAAAGAAATTTCCTATCCGACTCTTTATTCTCTTTTTCTGTTAACTTATTACTTTCCATTTTTTTCACTACCTTCTTTTTTCTTTAAACATTATTCATAATCTTTTCCCGCGTTCTTTCTATTTCTCCATTTCTCTTATTACATTATCATTTTCCTTTACTAATCTGCTTAAGTAACTTGATAATTCTCTTTTTCCTAGTAAAAATACATTTGCTTATATAACAAATTCTTGCATTTTTCTTGATTTCTTTCATATATTGGTTTTTCTTTGTCAAAGTACTTTCTGTCATTATGTTCTAAATCTTCCAATGTATCATTATATGTTCTTTTATACTATTCCTTCTCTACTTTTCCTCACATCATATTGCCACTGTAAAATCATTTTTTATATTTTCCTTAATTATCATTCACCATTCAGACCGACTTTTATAAAATGTTATCTTAGTAATATGCTCTATCCATAACTGTATTACCAATCTCCTTCCTTCTTCATTTCATGCTTTCTCATTTATATTTTTATTCCTTTGCTTATTTCTATATAATCCTTGTTTCTTTTACCTCTAGCCATATTGCAGGAAAATCCTGTTTCAACCACCCCTTCTATAACAAACTTCTGATACTATAAAATAATCTATTTCAGTTCTAAACATACCCCTTTTGTAAGTCCATGAATTTCTGTCCCAAAGTTTTAACTTACCACATCTTATAACTTCTAACATTTTCTTATATCATTTCATTTCTTTTTATGCTTGCCTCTTAAATCACAGTCTCCTGTTATTATGGCATTCATATTTATCACTACATTGTCTAAAATCTGATGAAATAAGCTTTCCCTTTCTTTATAATTAGTATAAGCTATAATGTTATAATTCTATATACTTGTTCTTTCCATTTTAAATCTACAATGGTTAATCTTCCCGCTTTTGCTAAAGTTACGTCTAATATCTTTACATATTTCGACATAATACAGCTATTCCAGAACAACTCTCATTTCTTATATTCCAGATTCTTTCCTCCTGATAGTTTCTCTGTTTGTAATTTTTCATTTGTTAAAAATGCCGTCTCTTCTAATATAATTACATCTATATCACATGTATTACACCACTCCAAAATTCCTATTCTCCTTACTATATTGTTAATACTATTCACATTTACGGAAAGCACTCTAAAATTTTCATTTTCCCTTTTCATTACATTCATGGTTTCATAAGTTCATAGCTAATTATTAGGCTAGCTTTCTTAACAGGCCATTCTAAGCCTAGCCAATTTCCTTCACAAAAGTGAGAATTAAACACTGTACCTTGTGACTGTGAGTCAAATACCTTAACCATTATACCAATCTCCAATTCATCCATCCATCCTCAACCCCTTTTCCCAGTTTTATGTATGGGGTTGGGGTATCACTTCAACAGTAACAACCATCTAGAGCCAAGGTTTACACCACCGGGTGGCTAGCCCTGCCACAGACCAACCCCTAATCATTAGCTGTATATATTCTTTTTTTTCCAGTTCCTTTTTTTTCTTTTGTACCTATCTCTTAATTTATTTTCTTTTTGTCTTCATGCCTTTTACTAATAGATTTTTTTTCTTTTACCACCCTATTATTTATGTTTTCTTTATCACTCCTGTCAGAAACTTTTCTATGCCCTCTTTAATATTTTTCCTCATCTAATATTTCTTCCATTTCTACTACTCTTAAAAATTTTTTTTTGTTCATTTTCTACTCTTTCTTTACTTATTTTCATTTCTGCAGTCCATCCATAAATCCAATTTTTAGCACCACGTCCCATTTCCCCACAAATATATTTTCATTTGTCACAGTTACTTATCAAATGTCCCTCTTTTCCATAACAAGAAAAAAAATATTTTGGTTTGCCCCCAGTATTTTATTTACCCTTATCCCCCTCTACATTTATCATGCTTGGTAAATGCATAATTTTTTGTCTTTCTATTTTTAATATATTACAATCCCAGCCACCAGTTCATAACCCCCTTTTGTCATAAACATTTGCAATGTCCAGTACTACCTTGCATAAAGTTTATTGATGTCCCTTCAAAGTCTCTCTTTCTACCTCTGTTCAAAATTGTGCATGAATTTTCTTTTTTGTTTCCCTGTTAAATGCTTTTATCACGTAACTATCCCATGGATTACAGTCTTTCTTTTTTTATATTCTCCAATTAAGAGATTCTATTGAAAAAAACATCTCAAATATAATGCCACAAAATTTCTCTTCGTTAATAAAAATAAATGTTCTTACCTCATGTGCTTTTACACTCAAAAGAGCTATTAAATTGTCCCACACTTCACACTTGTCCATTTCTTTGTCTACTTTACTTTGAATCCTTACCACATACTTACATTTTTTTTTTATTTTCTACTGTCTTCTTTTTTATCACTCCATTTTTGCCTTCTTTTACTTTCTCTGCATATATTTTCTTTTCCATTTCACCACTCTTTATGATTGTCTCAGCATCCCACTTTTTGTATTTTCTCCATAATGTCCCCAAGGAAACATCTCCTTCATTTTATGGCTCACTCTGAATCACCATTTCTTTAAGTAAATTATCCTGCAGACCAGAGGATATTAACTGTATATCCATCATTTGCTGACTCATCTCCATCAAACTGATTTCTTTGAAATATTTCCTCAAATTTTGGCACACATTCTCTGGTCTCAATATTTGCTTTCTCCTCCATTTCTTTCATCATTCCATCATCTCTGTTTCTCTCTCCCATCTGCCTAGAAAGGTAACAGGAAGTGTTCCCCCAAAATTGGTCCCACTCACAACAATGATGAGTAGGGAAAGTTCCTTGGTGCCTTGGCCTAATTCCCTCTGGTTGGTATGAATGCCACCCGAGGTCTTCCCTGAAAGAAGTGCATTGGCCTAGTGGGTCTAACCTGGTCAACAAGGTGGAAAAATTCTAAATTTAGAAACATTTCTATTCTTTACCAGCCACCTCACTGTGAGAGTTTCAGGCTACCAGCGTTTGTCCCTTTCCCGAACTCCACATCAGTATATATCCCATGCAACAAACTTCACTGCACAGGCCATTGCTTTTCTTTTTTTTTTCAAAACAGGTTTATTGTTTTAACATATAAGAGAAATATCATAACAATTTTATACAAGTAATGAAAAATAGGTATTATTATAATATTCAACAAAACAACTAAAGTATTTACAAAGACATCCACTACAATCAGATCAATTAATTAAACTAAAATACCATGTTATTGAAATTAAAATTTTTTTAACAAATTTTGTAAATTATCCCATACAATATAATAAGATGTTTTTCTGTTTGTTCTTGTCCTAATTGTGTTTATTTCCATATGGCACACTATATTCATAACATTTTTAAATTCATTGAACGAAGGAGGTGTATCTGAAATCCAATTTCTAGTTATTATTTTCCTAGCCACTGCTAAAATAGACCATAACAAGGGAAGCTTAACCTTTTTAACACTTTGAGGTACAGGTGTGTTGAATAATATAAGAGATTTAGAAATAATGAAATTATCTGTAAAAAGAGCCTGCAAAAATTCATTAATTGACTTCCAGTATTCTTTCAATTTTATACAGTCATAAAACATATGCACCCAGTCAGCATTAATTTCTACATTACATCTCTTACATAAATTATCTTTATTATTTATTTTATTCATCATCAAAGGTGTATAAAAAGATCTATGTAAAAATTTCCATGTATAAAGTCTCCAGACAATGGAAGACGTAGTTCTATAAGCCGATTCCAATATATATTGTTTATCTTGTTGATTTGGTGGGTCCCCATTAATAGAAGTGAAATAATTCCAGTATGAATCTACACTGTAAAAAGTTTCTTGTCTGATAATTTTATGCATGTATGAAAGTTTACCTTTTTTCAGAAACTTTATGTTGTAAATTTAATATCAAGTAATCAATCAGTGTTGGAATAGATTCTTTAACTGTTATAGACATTAGATCTATTTTATTAATGAGATGTTGTCTAAAGGTCTGAACCTCTAACCAGCAAGTTTCTCTTAGATCAAATTCTTGTTTTAAGAAATCTAGATTTTTAACTTTATTATCAGATATCAACTGATACCAGTACTTTAGATCATTATCTATAGTTAAATGAGTTCCTTCAGAAGTAGACGACAAAAGCATACCCTGAGTATACATTATAGGGAATACAATAAAATTCCATTCCCTATACTTAGGGTGCATGAATATAAAGTTACGATAACTAATAATAATATTTAATGGGTAACAAACCATATGTTTAGATGTAATAGGTGAAGTACAAAATTCCTTTATTAACCATAACATGGAGTTATTTACAATCATATTTTTATGTGTTAAGGAGATTTTCATGAAGTGCATACTAGTTAGCTTCCAATA